>NC_142954.1:15852025-15977025 GCF_046866305.1 Octopus bimaculoides | reverse complement strand
ACCCTAAACCCTAACCCTAACCCTAAAACCTTAACCCTGACCCTAAAACCGTAACCGTAACACTAATCCTAACCCTAACCGTAACCGTAACCCTAAACTGTAACCCTAAACCCTAACCCTGACCTTAAAACCCTAGGTAAAGAATACTGAGAGGAAAGTATAATCTATGACTTTGTATGTATCACTTTCTCTCTCTCTCTCTCTCTCTCTCTCTCTCTCTCTCTCTCCCTCTTTTACTCTTACTCTCTATATTATATGTTGAGCGCGTGTGTAAGAACGCCGTTCCAGGTAGAAGGGAAGAAATATAAAAGTTGCTAGAAACAACAGCCAAATCTCCCTTAAATCACACAAAGTAAACAGAATTTTTAAAAATCTAATTACTGCACTGGAAAGTTCACATCGAGAAAATTCCATTGATGTCAAAATTTTAATGAAAAAGTGGAAAATGTGGATTTCTATAGATGTAACACACACACACACACACACACTCACAAACTCAGCTATACTATAGTTATATATATATATATATATATATATATATATATATATATATATATATATAAGCAATAATAAATCTCTGATTTACATATACATATATATATGTATGTATATATAAATATATGTATGTATGTGTATATATATATATATATATATATATATATATATATATATATATAGAAAGAGAGTGGGAGAGACAGGTAGGCAGATAGACAGCTAGTCAAAATATACCATTATTTTCACTATAACTGCCATTCAACTAATGTTTTGTGCGAGTGTGTATGTGCGTGTGTATTTGTGTGTGAGTGTGTATACATGCATGTATGAGTGCGTGTGTGTGTGTGTGTGTATTGTATGCATTTGTGTATTTAGTGTTTTCACATTAATTATTGTTTACGTCATCTACAAGGTAAAATGAATATAAAACAGCTGAAGCAAAACATTCTTAGGAAATACATATTTTAGGTTTATTCATCATTGTTTTACACACACACACACAACACACACATACACACACACTCACACACACACACACACACACTCGCGTGCGCGCACACACACACACACACACACACACACACACACGTATATATTATGTATCATACATGTCACACATTTTATGATTTCACTGAGGTGTAGTGATACTAATAACTAGATATTAAGATTTAAAAGGCTTCTGTTTAAGAGCCAAGTGTCAGGAGAGTGCAGAGCATAATATCCTTTTCTACTCTTGGCACAAAGCCTGAAATTTTGGGAGGGGGACAAGTCGATTAGATTGACCTCAGTACGTAACTGGTACTTAATTTATCGACCCTGAAAGGATGAAAGGCAAGGTCGACCTTGGCAGAATTTGAATTCATATCACAAAAGCAGATGAAATGCTGCTAAATACTTGACCCGCTCGCCACCTTATAGCTTGGAAATATTCCTCTCTTCTCGAGGCACAAGGCCTGAAATTTTGTGGGAGGGGGCCAGTCGATTAAATCAACCAGTATGCAACTGGTACTTAATTTATCAACCCTGAAAGGAGAAAGGCAAAGTCGACCTGCGTGAAATTTGAACTCAGAACAAAAAGGCAGAGGAAATCCCGTTAAACACTTGGCCAGCTCGCCGCCTTATAGCTTGGAAATATTCTTTTGTATTCTAGGCACAAGGTTCAAAATTTTGGGGGAGTGGCCAGTTGGTTAGATCGCCCTCAGTACGCAACTGGTTCTTAATTTATCGACCCCAAAATGATGAAAGGCAAAGTCAACCTCGGTGAAATCTGAACTCAGAACATAAAGACAGACAAATGTTTCTGCCAGCTCGTTACCTTGCAGAGCATAATATCAATTAATGAATGACAGCAGATGGAAAATGGAGAACAATAACCCTGTAACATTGAACCCTTTAGCATTTAAACTAGCCATAACTGGCCCAAATATTATTCTACCTGTTTTATATCCCAACTGGTCAGATCAGGTTCCTCACACCTAGCCTACAATGTCATTCTGAAAATAAACATTCACATCATCAGAATCTCAAAGCTATGAGATAATGCATGATTAATTCAAAGCAATGTGAATAAATTAGCATTACATTTGACAGAATAATATGAATGCTATGGGGTTAAACTGGCCATATCCAGCCCAAGTGTTCAAAATGGCTAGATTTGACCTCTCACACTTACTCTACAATGTCTCACATCATCAGAATCTTGAAGCTATAAGATAATGCATGATCGCTTGAAAATAATGTGAATAAATAAGCATTACATTTGACAGAGAAATCTGAACGCTGAGGGGTTAAACTGGCCATATTTGGCCTAAATATTCCGTTTGTTTCATCTTTCAAGTGTGCAAAGAGAATGATGATGATAATACCCATATATCTATAATCCATGTACAGGATGTTCAGGCTAAGTTTGACAGTTTGCATAAGAGGAAAAGTAGATAATATTGATGATGTGATTGTTTATTTTTGAATGACATTGTAAGGTAGGTGTGAGAGGCCAGATCTGGTTGGTTTGAACATAAAACAGGGAGAGTATTTAACCTTTTAGCATTCAGATTATTCCATCAAAATTAATCATTTTGAATTAATCATGTAACTTTGAGATTTTGATGATGTGACTGTTTATTTTTAGAATGACATTGTAGGTTAAGTGTGAGAGGCAGAATCTGGCTGGTTTGAACCAAAAACAAATAAACTATTTTTGTCGGATTTGGTCAGTTTAAATGCTGAAGGATTAAAGTACAGCTGTAACAGGAAAGAACATTCTTCTGGCTAATTTCAGGAATGCAATAAAGAAAAAGAAAAATCTTTGAAAGTATTAGGAAATACACTGGTGTAGAGCATTGCACATGAATCCATATCAGATGACTTGTAGACAGGGATCTTCACTGCAGACTAGTTATCGAGCTGGTCCGCAGAGAAGGGACTTCCGGTTAGGCAGCAAAGGAGATCTGAGCTTAAATGGCCAATCATATTCCTTGCTCTCAGTGTAGATGATTGATGCATGCTCTTGTTTGTGTGGAGGTGTGTGGCTTAGGAGTCAGAGTGTTGGGCTCATGATTGTGAGATAGTGGTTTCAATTCCAGGACTGGGTGAGGCATTGTGTTCTGGAGCAAAGCACTTCACTTCACATTGCTCCAGTTCACTGAACTGGCAAAAATGAGTTATCCTGCAACGAACCGGCATCCTGTCCAGGTGGGAGATTTAAGCACCATGGAAACCTGGAAACTGGGAAACCAGCCCTTGTGGGTCAGCACGACTTCAGAAAGTAAGGCGGCGAGCTGGCAGAATCGTTAGCACGCTGGGCAAAATGCTTAGCGGTATTTTGTCTGCTGTTACGTTCTGAGTTCAAATTCCGCTGAGGTCGACTTTGCCTTTTATCCTTTCGGGGTCGATAAATTAAATACCAGTTATGCACTGTAATCGACTTAATCCCTTTGTCTGTCCTTGTTTGTCCCCTCTATGTTTAGCCCCTTGTGGGCAATAAAGAAATAAGAAAGTAACTTTACCTTTTTTTTTTTTTACTCTTGTTTGTGGTTATTTTTTTTTTTTTTTGTAAAAAGGTAAAGACCCCCTTCAGACATGAATGACTATGAGATTGCACCCAGAAAGCTTCCCTCTGATGCACAAGTCTGTGCAAGATTGATAATGGAAGACCAGCAGTTGCTCATGTATGCCAGCTCCCCTCTCCACACCACTGACATTATCCAAGAGGAAGGCAAAGACCGATACAGCTTGGCACCAGTGACATCGCAACTCATTTCTACAGCTGAGTGAATTGGAACATGAAATAAAATATCTTGTTCAAGAACACAACCAGGTCTGGGAATCGAACTCCACTGAGCCACACACCTATTTTTATGTATAACTTAACCAAAGCTATACTTGGAAGTTAGAATAAATTCTCAAAGAAATCATTCAAGGCAACACAGGAATGTGAAAATCAGCAATTGAAATATGTTTCCACCCAAGGATCTCAAGAGCAATGTTACTTAATAAAGTCTGTAACTCAGGGATCAGGAAGTTTCTCCAGGTTGAGCTGCAATTTCTCTGCACTAAAAGGGAACAGCTCTGACACTGCAGACATGGGATTGGAATGTTGCAGGAAAGAATCGCAAGACAGATTTTGAAAGAGCGTGCATAAATATACACATAAATTCATGATGACTGTCTACTCATTAACCAAGCATGACCATCGTTGGCAGGTTGACTTATGACTGATTGTTCCTATGACCGTGAGATCGACAGTGACTCATGAAGCCAGTGAGAGGCTTACAGATTGTGACACAAAGACTTCAAACTAAATCTGTGTTTATGGCTTGAGGATCATCATGGCTTTTTAAATGTTCCATGAGTTTGGAGTGGCTCTTACTGACTTTGCCACATGCATCACTTATAAGCAGATTTGTGATAATGAATTAAGCATAACCCGTTAGGAGGTTGTCTACACGACTCCTGAAGTGGTTTTTTGGAGTCCTGTATTTGAGAAGCATTGCAAATAAACTGAGGAACAGCAAATTCATACATACATGCATACGTATATACATACATACTTAAATGTACGTATACATACTTACAAACATGCATACATGCATTAACATTCACACATATATGCACACATACACCCACACACCCACACACAGTCCTGTGTTTGAGAAGCATGGTAAATAAACTAACAGCAAATTCAGACATACATGCATACATACATACTTACATGCGCACATATATACTTAGATACATGCATATATAGATTCACACTCACACACACACACACACACACACACACAGAAGTACTGATCACTTAAAATGGATGGAGCTTGAGGAAGAGACCCAAGAAGACATGGGACAAAGTATTGAGGGTCGATCTCAAAACACTGAGCCTTACAAAGGAGATGACAAAAGATCAAGATGTCCTTAAACCTTGCTGTACTCAAGAAGACCCGTCTGCCACAGCAGAATTGATACCAGTGCTGGTGCCGCATAAAAGGCACCCTGTGCACTCTGTGGAGTGGTTGGTGTTAGGAAAGGTATCCAGCCATGGAAACCATGCCAGAACAGACAATGGAGCCTGGTGTGGCCCCCTGGCCTTACTAGCTCCTGACAAACTGTTCAACCCATGCCAACATGGAAAATGGACATTAAATGATGATGTTTATGATGATGATACACTTACAGGTACACACACATCGATGCATGGCAAACAAACTGAGAAACAGCTATTCTATATACATACATATACACATATACATGATACATATATACATATATTCACACTCACACATACACACACATATACAGAGACACATCGATATATGTATATATACATACATGATTATTGAATTGTTATTATTTTGATATTATGATATTTTTAATAATTTTTCTATCTTTATATAATAAGTATTTCATATTAATTCATTTGGTACTTATTGTTGGTTGAGATATATATATCTAATTATTGTTCTACTTACGATCTGACGAGTAGCTATATTTTTGAATAGAATTTATTTTCGATAATTTCAATTGATTTTAATCGATTTAAATTTCTTTTCTATTTGAAAATTAGTTATGAAACACGTGTAATCTTTTTATTATATTTATCTTATGATATTCACTTTACTTTATATTATACTCATTTATTGTGCTTTTACTTATTAATTTTTCTATATGTGATAGTGGATTTTCATCGATGAGTTCTTGAAACTTGGTTATTTTCCCTAAAACTATATATATATATATATGCATGCACACATACATCTTTGCATACATATATACATTCAGCTTTATGGTTTCAAATTCTGGCACAAAGCAAGATATTTGGGGGAGGGGGTAAATCGATTACATCACCCCCAGGGCATAAACGCTACTTATTTCATCAACCCCAGAAAGATGAACAGCAAAATCGACCTTGGCAGAATTTGAGTTCAGAGCATAGAGACAGATGAAAAGGTCACTAAGCATTTTGCCTGGTGTGCTAACATTTCTGCCAGCTTGCTACCTTAAAATTAAATTTGATTTTAATAATAATAATAATAATAATAATAATAATAATAATAATAATAATAAGAGAAAGCATGAAGAAAAAAAATGCTTTCTAATTGATGACAACGTTTCTCTAAAAGAAATGGAAAAACTTTCAAAATACAAAGACCTGGAAATAGAGATAACTCGAATGTGGAATCTAAAAACAGAAACAATTCCTATCATAGTAGGTGCCTTAGGTATAATAAAAAAATATTCAGACAAATACATAACAAAAATACCAGGACTTACAAATATATATAACATACAGAAAATTGCATTACTGGGTACTGCACACATTCTACGCAAAACACTTTCAATACAGTAAACATAAGAGCACCACAGCAAACCACAGCACATACCCAAGGCGCACAGAGCTGAGCTCGGTAGTGAAGTGAAAGCACATTATAAAAATAAAACTACTGAACAATAATAATAATAATAATAATAATAAATGCCCGGATGCATTACCAGGCAGTGGCTCTCATGGCTTCTCATCTTTAGTGATTGAAAGTGTTTTCATGTACATTGTTTTGTCTTGGTATAAAAGATGGACTACAGCAAATATTCTGCTCAATACCACAGATTTGCTTGTCAGTTGTTTGACCTTAACCAGTTGAGCATGTCCCTTAGCAGCTGACAATATGTGCATCTCTGATCACGAGCAGAATTAGTGGGGGAGCATCATGGCCATGTGTTGAGAGGAATTCTTTGGGGTTTGAATAATTCACCTTTGGAAACATGGGTGTTTTGCTCAACATCCTTAAACAAACCTTATTCAGGGACCTTTTGAGCAGGATGGGCTAATCCACCTGAAGAAAATTCTAAGTGGGCCCCACCTGCGAGGTCATGTGCTGTTTATTTTGATATGACATCACTATGTCGCACACATATGGTTGTGATGCATGTGCCTGGTGTACCCTTATCAGACGGGTAGTCATGATGGGTATATTGGGCTTCGTATATTTTGCTGAAAGGATGAAAGGCAACATCGACCTCGGCAAGACTTGAACTCAGAACATAAAGACAGACAAAATGCCACTAAGCATTTTACCTGGCATACTAACATTTCTACCAGCTTGTCACCTTATTCACCTCTATATATTAACATAGCCAGCCAACCAGCCAGCCAACCAGCCACCCAACCAGCCAGCTGGTCAGCTAACCTTGAATTCTCCTCCCACCACACACACACATTCTCGTCACCATCTCTTGCAAATTAGTTGTGTTTAAGTAACAATGCTGGAGTCTCCTTTATCTGGTTTGTTCTTTGTCCCGATTACCACGACTTGTTGGCCCAATGTCGTAACAGTTCTCACCAAGTTATATTTTTAGCAAGGATAAAATATCATAAGTGACACGTCTAATAGAGGCCAGTTACGAAATAGCAACACTCTGAATGTATGTATCTGCTGGTGCATGTGAATGAATGTGTGTGTGTGTGTATGCATATATATATACATATATATATATAGATGTATATCTGTATATATATATATATATGTGTGTGTGTGTATATATGCATGTATATATATATATATATATATATATATATATATATATATATATATATACACACATATATATATACATACATATATGTGTGTGTGTGTGTATATATATATATATATATATATATATATATATATATATACATACATATATATGCATAAACATATATACATACATGCATACATACTTGCTTTCCAACCACATGGTTCCAGGTTCAGTCCCACAACATGGCACCTTGGGCAAGTCTTCCATTATAGCCTTGGGCTAACCAAAGCCTTATGAGTGGATTTAGTAGATGGAAACTGAAAGAAGCCCATCATATATATATATATATATATATATATATATATATGTATACACTCTCTCTTTCCTTTCCTGAGCGTCCAATAATACTATCCATATCACATCCTCACTTTGTTGTTTTTTTGTTTTTTTGTTATTGTTTTTTTGAACTATATATATATATATATATATATATATATATAAGAATTTAAGGATTGGAGAAAACGCATGTTATAATTGCATACTTTATTCCTACATATGTTTCAAAGGATTACAACCTGTGTGATCCATAGGGATCTTTGATATTAAAATTGTAACCTTCTCATCAGGGAAAGCATGGGAATCATCTTAAACGTAAGACATTATGACCGATTATGAAAACAATAGATGGATAAGGTTATGACTTGATTCATTTGAAAAAAACCGTTAGAGAATTGGACGCTGCCGGATAGTGGGTTGGACAACACATACCAATCAATTTCAAGGAGTTCCTGCCTTAAAAACAGGAGCTAACCACAGTTATTTTGTGTTCTTTGCTACATTGGTTTCTATTAACCCATTTATTCTATCAGAAGAATTTTTATTCATTAAGATAGAAGAAATACACATAATTATATATATATATATATATATATATATATATATATATATATATATATATATACATACATACGTGTGTGTGCGTGTGTGTTTTGTGTATGACCCCTAGAATAAGTACATAGCTTAAGAAAACAAAGTGCTAGGGTCTATTCATTCGACTAATAATTCTACAAGGCAGTGCCCACGTATGGCCACAGTCAAACGACTGAAACAAGTAAAAGAAATAAGATACACACACAGCATCCCCATCATCATTATCATTTAATGCCCTTTTCCTTCCTTGCTCTCATGGGTTGGATGAGTTGAGAAGAAGAGAAGAGCCAGAGGGCAGTACCAAGTTCTATGTCTGCTTTGGCATTGTTTCTTCAGCTCTCTCAGAGAATTTTGTTTCCTCCTTGAAGGACTCCAATAATTCTTTTATTTGCTTTGCTTTATGTCACAAAATTAATAAAAGGTTTAGACCTTTGGAATTATAATAACTATTCTCTTGCCATATTTCTGCTGAAATATACCGACTTTGTTTCAATTAGTTTTTAAAATAACGAAGAATTCATTAAAATCATTTTCTCAATATTAAGCTGCTGTTTGGAACATAAATTAGCATGAAATTTTGACAGGTTTTGTTTCAAATCACTTTAGTACTTTTGTTAGCATATTTCTGTAGAAATGCATAATTTTTGTTTCAATTAATTTTGAAAGTAATGAAGAATTTAGCTGATGTTTGGAACATAAATTAACATGAAATATCAATGGAAAATTTTAACATAAGTTACTCTAAAGGAGGAAATTTGGATCATAGAACCAGAAGTGGGGCAGGGTGGTTGAAATACCAGTAATATTTGAATCCACTTTTGTAATGAATACCACTTTTGTAATTATTACGCTTATAATTAAACCAGGCTACTTTGCTTTGGTGACAGACATAATGATGGTGGATTTAAATGTAATTTAAGCACCACTTCTTAAGGCTATCTTTACAGATACTCTATAGAAATTATAGCTGGTTCTGATTTTATTACAAAGTTTTGTATCCAATACGTCAGATGAGATCAAAGATAAAAAATGGGTAACGGGTGTATATATACCATATTTCATGATTTTTTGCTCCTTCATTCACACCCATCCAACCCATTAATCATCCGCAAACTCATTATTTACATTATTTACATTTGACAGATATTTGTCCTCATCTTGTTTGTTGTTAACATTTCGGCTGATATATCCTCCAGCCTTCATCTGGTGTCTTGGGGAAATTTCGAACCTGGGTTCTCATTCCTAAGGTATTTTTCAATGTTAACTATTATTATTATTATTCAATGCCTGGAATTGAACTCGGAATCTTGGGATTAGTAGCCTGCGCTCTTAACCACTACCCCACATGCCCGTGGGCAATTATGGAGTGAATTTTTAGGGCTTATAAATCTAATATTTTCCTATCCTTCCTTAATACCAGTTCCTATATGCTGTTCATATCTGCATTCTGTCTGCTTAGGAGGTTGTTGTGTCCTAGCATATGTTCTGCTTCTTTTAGTTTTCATATTTTCCAGTGGTGTTCTTTGTCTATTATTTTAATTTCATCTCACAG
Organism: Octopus bimaculoides; assembly: GCF_046866305.1. Classification (NCBI taxonomy): domain Eukaryota; kingdom Metazoa; phylum Mollusca; class Cephalopoda; order Octopoda; family Octopodidae; genus Octopus; species Octopus bimaculoides. Next base: position 15,967,037 of record NC_142954.1, on the reverse strand, counting down.
GGGGAAGTGGTCTCCATGTTTCCAGTAATACCCGATTTATCAATATCTCCCCGTGTCACAGCATTGTTCCTCTACCCTTATTTTGACGGGGTGACATGTTTCACCTTTGTATAACCTACCACAGCTGCATGGAATGGAGTACATGCAGTGTTTGGTCATATTCTCTTCTATTGGTGGCTTTACTCGAAGGAGATATTTGCGAAGTGTTGTATTACTTTTGAATACTGTCCTGATGTCATACAGGCCGCATATCTTTCGTATCTTTTCGGAGAGGCCTTTCACATAGGGTAGACAGACTGTAGACAGTTTATTGGTTTCATCCTCTCTTTTCTTCATAATTGGAGTGGATAGTATGATTTTGGGGTAGTTGTTGCTTAATAGATTATTATTGAGCTTGATCATTTCTTCGTGGTGGGTATCACGATCGCTACTTATATTCTTTGCTCGATGTTTTGGGCACTGAGTAATTTCTCTCTTTACACTGTATGGATGGTGGGAATTGAAGTTAAGGTATCGTCCAGTGAAGGACAACTTGCAGTATACAGATATCCTGAATCCATACTTGGTGCGTGGTATTAATACATCCAGGAATGCTAGCTGATTATCTTTAATGCTGCAGCAAATTTAAAAAGGTGATCGAAGTGAATAAAAATTATTTAAATATATATGAGGATATTATTGTTTATAATAATATCAGTGGTTTAGCATATGTAAAAAAAAACCTGTAATGATATGAATTATCAATTAATAATTAAGTGTACTAATAGGTAGTGCCGGCATGCTAAATATAGCAGCCAAAACCACAAGTTATCATTTAAACACAAAAGTGAAATTTGTGATTTGGTCATTTTAACTGTTCTTTTTAGCATGCCGGTACTACCTGTGAATGCACATGGCTCAGTGGTTAGAGCATCAAGCTTACGATCGTGAAGTTGTGAGTTTGATTCCTGGATCGGGCAGTGTGTTGTGTTCTTGAGCAAGACACTTTATTTCACGTTGCTCCAGTTCACTCAGCTGTAGAAATGAGTTGCGACATCACTGGTGCCAAGCTGTATCAGCCCCCTTTGCCTTTCCCTTGGATAACATCGGTGGTGTGGAGAGGGGAGGCTGGTATGCATGGCTGGCTGTTAGCACCCCATAACAAACCTTGACTGGACTTGTGCCTTGGAGGGTAACTTTCTAGGTGCAATCCCATGGTCAGTCATGACCAAAGGATGCCTCCTCACTGCCTGTTAGTACCCTTAATTATCAATATATATATATATATCTATATATATATATATATATACACACACACACACACACACATATACGTATGTGTGTATACACATGCATGTGTGTGTGTATGTATGTGTGTGTGTGTGTATGTATGTGTGTGTATACACATGTGTGTGTCTGTGTGTATGTATGTGCATGTGTGTGTGTGTGCATGTCTTTGTGCTTGTGTTATATTTGTCTCACACTACTGTGAGGCAGTGGTGAGGAACAGACATTGTTAGTTTGTTTATGTCCCCATAACATAGCGGTTCAGCAAAAAAGACTGATGGATTGATGATGGATTTACCTAATGAAGACCCAATCCAACTGGATCTAATTGGACCCTCCAACCCTCCTGGACATAATAAACCACAACAAATATCATTGATGAGGAACTCTTTTCACTGTCTAACCTATATCTCTCTGATGACAGGTTACCCAACTTATAGAGTATTCACTCAATACAATGCTCCAATAACTGGGATATCCCAGAAACAGCTGTCAGAGACCAGTTTGAACTATTTTTTCCATTCATTATGTTGCTAAATGTTTAGACTTAATCAAATGAAATCGAATACCCTCACTAATTGTTTGTCTTTCCTCACTACTTTAACCTACACACACATATATGTATGTGTGTGTGTGTGTCTCTCTTAACTTTGACATCACATGATAGTTGTAAACGAGTGTCACCATCATGTAAGCAGTATTGTTCACTCCTACTCTTCTGTAAAAAAACATGTCTGATCATGAGAAATATAACCACACTCGGAAACAGGTGATGGTTGGCAACAGAAAAGGCGTTTGTCTGTAGAACATCCGTCTCGACAAAGTCCATTCACCCCATGAAAGCATGGATCAGTGACAGTTAAAACGATGATGATGATGATGATGGTGGTGATGATGATGATGATGATGATATATGTGACAAGTGGAAGACTGGACCGGCCCAAAAGTAATTTCCAGAATCGTGATGTTAGCAGTTGTTGTTGGTGGTGATGGTGGTGGTCAGCCATCCTGGAGCTGTTACTCAAGTAGTTAAAAGCAATCTCAAGTAGTTTCTCACAATGCTCTTGAAATACAGCCTCAGCTGTGTTTCCTATCTGGTTGGTGAATTTCATTCATTTGAGCAGAGCACAAAAAAATTCACAGAGAAATAATTTGTTTTTAATGGCTGAACTCAAAGTAGATAAAGCTATGAATAATATTGGGTTGGCAACTAAGTTCCCGGCTTCTTTTTAAATTTTGGAATTTATTGCACTTTTAAATTTTGGAATCTTTTTTTTTTTTCAAGAATTCTATTTTTGAATCATTTTGGAATCTTTTTTTTTTTTCTAGTTAATTTTAGTTAATTTTTGTTTATTTTCAGATCATTAAAATGGAATGTCAATTTAAGAAAAATGAGCATTTTTGAAACCTCCTTCTTTTTGCTTTTAATCAAGGTTCTAAGGCCACAAAAGTTGCTGTGTATGGAGAGGGTGCCATAGCTGAAAGAACCGCTGGTGATTGGTATGCCAAGTTCAAAAATGGAAATTTTGACCTCAAAGACGCACCTCGTTCTGGCCGTCCAGTTGAGTTCGATGGAGAGCAATTAAATCAACTTTTGCACGAAAATTCATGTCAAACGACAAGGGAACTGGCAGAGAAAATGGAATGCTCCCACACTGCTATAGAGAAGCATCTTCTCTCGATGGGAAAGGTTTAGAAGTATGGTGCATGGGTTCCGCATGCTTTAAGTGATAACAACAGAAATCAACGAGCCACAATCTCTGCTGGTTTGCTTGCTTGTCACCATTCAACTCATGGACACAAGCAAAGATTTCTTTACCGAATCGTTAATGGCAATGAAAAATGGTGCCTATACATCAATAGGAAGCAGTGTAAGGAATGGCTTAGCCCCTGTAAACAAACAACACTGCAAGTGAAACAAGATCTTCATCCGTGTAAAACAATGTTGTGTGTACAGTGGGACTGGGAAGGGATTATCCATTACGAATTGCTTGAATGAAACCAAACGGTCAACACGGTACTCTATGTTCAACAGATGGAACGACTCAACACGGCTATTCAAGAGAAAAGACCTAATTGGCAGCATGGAGTTCTGCTGCACGACAACGCCTGCCCTCATATCGCCAATATGACCAAGGAAGCCATTCAAACGCATGGCTGGGAAGTGCTGCCACACCTGCCGTACTCCCCTGATTTGGCACCAACGGATTTCCACCTCTTTCGACCGCTTTCAAATGCTATGCGCGGAGTTTCGTTCAATACTGATGCAGATTGAGAGCTTGGTTAGATCAATCTTTTGAGTTGAAATCGGGTGATTTCTACCAATGAGTTATTGAAAATCTTGTTGAACGTTGGGAAGAAGTTGTAAACAACAAGGGTGAATACATTATTGATTAATTAGTCTTGCAATGCCTAAGTGAAATATAGTGTTCATATGTGGAAGGTGCACAGGAGCCATAAATACTGCAGATACTCGAGAAATCAATTTTCTCAAATACCCCAGTGTTTCTTTAGAAATAGTAGATAATTTCTGCTACCTAGGGGACCAAATTAGTAGTGGGGGAGGATGTACAGAGAGTGTAATAGCTAGAATAAGAAAAGGGTGGAGAAAATTCACTTCTGTTTGTAACCAAAGGTTTTTCTCTGAGAGTGAAAGGAAGATTGTATGATGCATGTATACAAACAGCAATTCTACATGGTAGTGAGACATGGACCTTGAATGCAGAGGGCATGCGAAGGCTAAAGAGGAAAGAGGCTGGTATGCAGCGCTGGATTAACCATTAAGTAAAATAAGCACATGCTTAGGGCATCAAGGGAAGGAGGGGGAAACCACAAAAATGGTAAATGGTTTATGGCACAAAAGAAATCACTTAAACGAACCGCACGCATACACTGAGTATGTGCAGCCGATAACATTTACAGCACATATTAGAAGAGGTTTATATGATTGGAAATATAATTTGTGGTGTAATAGTAAGGATCTGATCAAAGACTTTGCAGTTAAAAAAAAATAGGGAAAAACTTTTCAAATATAAAGTGGAAGTATACAAAAATAAGAATTATTTTCCATCTTAGCATTAGTTTTGTTCCGTTTTGAAAAATTAAAATTTATTTTGTGAATTATTATTGTTTATGTTTTGAAACATTCGAGCGAGGTCATTGCCAGTGCTGCTGCACTGGCTCCTGTGCAGGTAGCACGTAATAAATACCATTTTGAGCCTGGCCGTTGCCAGTACCGCCTGACTGGCCCTCGTGCCGGTGGCATGTAAAAGTACCCACTACACTCTCGGAGTGGTTGACGTTAGGAAGGGCATCCAGCTGTAGAAACCCTGCCAGATCAGATTGGAGCCTGGTGCAGCCATCCAGTTCACCAGTCCTCAGTCAAATTGTCCAACCCATGCTAGCATGGAAAGCGGACGTTAAACGATGATGATGATGATATAGGCGCACCAAACTATCGTAAATCCTTATGGGTCGTAAGGTCTTAATGCAGCCCTGCCAGATGCTCCACTGAATATGTACATCTGCAATAGAGTGTTAGCATATTGAGAGAGAACTTAGGCATAAGAGGAATTAGATACAGTGTGCAAGGGAGGAGACTGCACTGGTTTGGTCGTGTGATGTGGATGGATGTAGACAGCTTCATAAAAAAGTGCCATTCACCCAAAGTGGCTGGAACTTGTGGAAAAGGGAGACATGGATGAAGTACTTAAGGATGACCTCAGAACACTGAATCTTTCAGACAAGATGACAAAGGACTGAGGTACCTAGAGCCTTGCTGTGCTCAAGAAGGCCCCTGTCCTCCACATCAAAAGTGAAGAGGATTGTCTTGCATGTGTCCTGTGTCGGTTCCACGTAAAAAAACAAAACACTCATACCGGTGCCATGTAAACGCACTCGTGCTTGTGGCATGTTAAAAACACCCAGTACACACTGTAAAGTGGCTGGCATTAGAAAGGGCATCCAGCTGTAGAAACCAAGCCAAATTGGACTGGAACCTGGTGTAGCCAGCTCTGGTCAAACTGTCCAATCTATGCCAGCATGGAAAACAGACATTAAAGGATGATGATGATGATGATGATATAAGTGTGCATGTGTGTCCTTTCTGTTTTTGTGGTGTGACAAAGCTTTGGGTAATGCTCTGAAAATCAATAAATAAGTTATGATCGGATGTTGTTCTAGGTTTCAAATATTGGCCTATTTCAAGTAAATGGTGTCCATAATTCTTGTGTGCTCCGCTAAATGTTTTGTTGGTCTCCCTTGCCCCTATCCTTTTCTACACTAACACAGAAAAGATGAGAAGAGGGGAATTGAGGCCAAGAGAGAAAGGGGAAGAGAAAGAGAGAGAGGGAAGGAGAAGGAGAAGGAGGGAGAAACGAGAATTTTGATGGATAGTGAGAAGGAAGAGAGGGGGGGGAGGAAGGAGAGTAGCTCCTAAGGCAAGAGGAGAGAGAAAAAGAGATATATACAGACGGATTGATAGATAGATAGATAGATAGATAGATAGAGAAAGGGAGAAAAATAGGTAGTGAGCAGGAGGAGGAGAGGATAGAAAGTAAGACAGAGAGAGAGGGAAGTAGATATAGACAAAGTGACAGAGAGGCAAAGAGACCTAGATTTGAAGTAGGGGGGGGAAGTAGGTTGGGAAGAAGGAATGAAAAGCCTTTATAAGAATAGCAAGTTTTTGATGATGACTAAGAGAAAGAAGACACGTCCCGCCGTTGAAGAAGGGGAGGGGAAGAGGATAGTGAAAGGAGAGATTATTATGCGGGAGGGAGGGAGAGATAAAGAGAGAAGGAGTCTGAAGAGAAGGAAGTTGATATGAAGAAGGAGGAAGAGGAAGAGGAAGCAGGTATAAAAAGTGACGAAACGAAAGAAAAAAGAAACAATATTAGTGCCGGACCTATTATCCAGTTTTTCAGAAATACGGAACCCATATCATCCGGAATTTCCAGAAATGCGGCGATACTGTGCAATATCGTGCTATGTACTGTACTTTATATAAACAGACTCTGTTTTTGAAGTGGATTTAAAGGTCAAACATACCCTGCTTCAGAATTGTATTAATTTGTACCTGTATCTGTGAAATAAAATTACGTTCTTCACTTTCCTTTAATTTTCATGGTACACTAGGGAATATTCTAAGAATTTTAAGTGGATTAATAAATATCAAACAGATTTTGTATTAACTTAAATTCTATTACAGTCAATTTAGTCCTTAACTTTTCATAGTTTATTCTATGTTAAAGTACATATTTAGACTGTCTCCAGAAAATCGGAAAATCCAGAAATCCGGGACACTTCTGGTTTCAAACTTGCCTTATAAATTGGTCCTGTATCGTATTTGAGGTATGATTCAGGTGGTAAAGTTAGATTACAATAAAGTTAAAGGAAAACAAATAAAAATAACTAATAAAACCGGATTAGAAGAAAGAAAATAGTTTCTAAAACGCTAATGAGAGGCTGGAAAGAATGCAATTTAAATAAAAGAACAAGAGAATTAGGTGGGTGACGGAATGAGGAAGTGGAGGTTGGTATTAGTGAGAGAGGGGTGTTTGAAAACTTGGGCTTGAAAGAGAAGTGTGATTATAAAGTATTAAGTGTGAGAGTAAGTGAGGGAGGGCGAGTGAGAGGTAATTAAGAAAGAGTGAGGGGGAGAGACGGAGGGAGAAAGTGAGAGGATAGAGAGGAGGATAGGCAGATAGATAAAGAGAGTGAAGGTAGGAAGAAAAAAAAGAATGAGGTCGACTAGGGACGGAAGAGGGAGACAGAAAGTCTAGGAATGAGGCGTGAAGTCCAGTACACCCAGGCTGTGGGATTGAAACCGCAACCATGTTAATGGGATGGAAAGAAAACGTTTCTGAAGAAGGGGCGAAAAGAGAGGAAGGGAACAAGCGGCGAGTATATAATATGGAGGAGCAGTGGTGCAATAAAAAAAGAAATGGTTATTGTGTGAGTAAGAGGATATAAATGCGTATCAGAGAGAAAAATGGTTTTGTATCAAGACTTAGATGTTTAAGAAATGACTTGATACACACACACACACATATGCGTAATCGCCAGAAGTGACTCGAATGACCAGAGTTTCGTATACAGCACTAACGATTTGATAAGTGCCACGAAAGGAACTTACGGCCATTGAGTCACTTTCGTATTTTTTTCTGCTGATTAGAATAGAATACACAAACAGGCAGACAACAGGCACACACACACGTACGCACGCACACACACACACACGCGCGCGCACACACACACATTACGGACAGCACATACTCAGTTTATGCGTTTTGTTTGTTCGCTGCGAGTAGCGCGTGGTGGGGAGGGGACGACTCTCTCATTACCCTCATTATGCTGGGATATAAATACGTATTCATTATGCGAACCGGCGAACGAACCAAACGCATACACTGAGAACGTGCAGCCGATAACATTTACAGCACGAGCGCTGCTTTTAATTCGCTTTTGAATATATATATATATATATATATATATATATAGCCTTCTTGTTTGTTCTCTCTGTTTCGTTTTCCTGTTTTGTTTTCTGTCCGCCACTACATTCCTCCACGTTACAAATTTAATTTGAATTAAATTTAATTTAAATTTAATTTGTGGTCCGTGGGAAGAGCCATTTTAACGACGCGTCCTGCTCTAACTCTTCAAAACGCCAGTGTTGAATGGTGGCAGCTGATGAAGGAGATGTTCTCTATGTGGCCTGTGTGTTTTCTGTACTTGTTTATCATTTTGTCTACGTTTTGTTTGCAATGTTCTGTACCCAGATATGCATCTATATATACAGATAGATGTAAGCATGTACATACATGTACGTATATATGCATATACTCATTTATTATTTGTATTATATATATATATATATATATATATATAATCAATAATATCGAAGGGTAACAGAAATAAAACTTTCTACCACCAGTGGTCTAGCGTGTAAAAATTTAGTCTATAGACTATATATATTTTACTTCATATAAATACAGTGTACATTTAAACACATAAGAGGTATCCATCATAGGATTCCCTCAGATTCTTTTTCTGGATAATTTTCGAATTTTAAACGCCGGCATTTTTATTTACTGCCGAAGAGGAGCTGTGCTTGCGCGGTAGATTTGAAAAACTAGAATGTATAAGCACGGGGTATATATTGGATTGCCACGTGTATATATGTTTGGTCTGGCTGTACCTGCTGACGAAGACTTCACCTAGCAAATTATTTTATTTGCTAAAATAAGTCAGGAACCAATTGGTTCAGGAACTAGACGGTAAATGGTGCTGGTCATTGGTGGGGCTGATGGGTGTACGTGATTTGTTTTCAAAAACAACAATGAATAATGCAAAAATATATTTATTTATAAAGTTTGAACTGAACTTCATTTGTTTAAATTCTACGGAAACAAGCGAAGGTGGACGAGTGACAGATAGACAGACAGATAAATAGATAGATATAGAGAGAGGGGGATAGATAGAGAGATAGGCAGACAGAGAGACAGATAGCTCCGGCCATTCAGTAGCCAAAGAATCAACTCAAACCAGCAGTAATGTTCCTTGTCAGATTTTTCTACTTTCAATTCTGACAGCTAATACCATGACAGTGCCCATTTTTTTTCTTTTTAAGCCTGGTACTTACTCTATCAAGTCCTTTTTACCGAACCGCTAAGTTTCGAGACGTAAATAAAGCAACACCAGTTATCAAACGGTGTTAAACACACACACGCACACACACACACACACACACACGCACGCACACACACACACACATACACACACACACACACACACAAAGATATATGAATTCTTTTATTGTTTTACTTATTTCAGTCATTTGATTGCGGCCATGCTGGAGCACCGCATTTAGTCGAACAGATCGACCACAGGACCTATTCCTTGTAAGCTTAGTACTTATTCCATCGGTCACTTTTGCCGAAGCACTAAGTTATGTGCACGTAAGCACACCATCATCAGTTGTCAAGCGATGGTGGGGGGACAAACACTGATGCACAACCCCCCTCCCACACGCGCACACATATCAGGCAAACTGTAATTTTATGCGTTACGTAAAACATTAAATTTAGCTTGGAAACATATGTTGTCTTGATTTACCTTTTGTATTTCTTAGACTCTTTATATATGTATATATATATACACATACATACATACATTCATATATATATATATACATACATACACATATATAAAAATTATGTGTGAGTAAATCTTTTTATAAATGTGTGTGTCTGTGTGTGTAACATTTAATATTAGTTTCCAATTTTGGTTCAAATCCTGCAATTTTGGGGAGGGGATGTGTCGATTACACCGACCTCAGTTCTCAACTGGTACTTATTTTATCGACCTCCGAAATAATGAAAGGCAAAGTCGACCTTTTACTTGTTTCAGGCATTTGATTGCGGCCATGCTGGGGCACCGCCTTTAGTCAAACAAATCGACCCCAGGTCTTATTCTTTGTAGTACTGGATGTGACCGGCAACGTCTCCCTGCTTTGATAGTGAGCACCATAGTTTCACAGTTCAATTTAAACCCCGTGCATATTAAATGATATTTATCTGTCACTGGAGGGTGTACTTCTTTTGTTGATCCCACCAATAACGGAACAGTACACAATATATTTATATGTATGCATATATACATACATAAAAAAGAAAACTACAGAAGTTGTTAAGTGGGGCGCTAAAGTTCATAACACCCAGAGTCAAATCCAAAACCAGGGAATAGTATGGGACGATGGTGAGGCTAGGGTAGAGATCAGGCAATTGAGAGAAAGCGAGAGAGAGAGAGAGAGAGAGAGAGAGATAGAGAGAGAGATAGAGAGAGAGAGAGAGAGAGAGTTGGGGGAAGGTGTTTGCATAGACATTAGAGAGGGACGGCCAATGACAACGAATAGCAACTGATGAAAGGGACGAAAAGTCCGGTCCTTATGAGGGAGCAAACAGAAGGGTTATATAATAAAACAGAGTGGAGGAGGGCAAGATATATATATATATATATATATATATATATACACACTCATCTATCTATCTATGTGTGCGTATGTATACACACACACACACACACACAGAGTTAGTTAGATAGATAGAAAGATAATAATAATATAATAATAATAATATAGATTTAATCAAAAGATTAAATGTGGTACTTAAAATGTTTGAGGCACCAGAATTTGGTAGGATAAAAACCAAAAACAAAATCAAGAGATTTGGTGAATAAAATTTGAATGTTAAGCAACAAAAATTCAATAGGTTATAGCAGTACGTACTGCAATAAACTATTGAATTTTTGTTGCTTAACATTCAAATATATATATATATATATATATATATATATATATATATATATATATAGATAAATCGATAGATAGATAGATATACTGAAAGTTATTGAAGAAAAGAAGAGGGAGGGTAATAATTTCTTTGTGTTGTTATTGTTGTTGATGTTGTTTAACCCCAGGTCAGTCCTGATCCAGCTGACCTGTGATCAAATGTATTGCAGTCATGATCATCTGTATTTTTTAATTTCTTAAAAAATATATCCAGAGTTTCAGTATCAAATGTGCGCTTGGAATGAGATTTGGCTACTTTGTCTAGCATGTCGAACGACCTCGAAGAAGTTCTTGTTGGAGGAGGAGAGTTTTTCGCTTTTTGTTTTTGCGTGGGCAAACGGCACTTCTTTTGTTTGACAGAATTAGGAAGACGGATTGATAGATAGATAGATAGATAGATAGAGGAGAGAGAGAGTGAGAGAGGAATATAAAAATGGTGGTGAGAAGGGCAGAGAAAGATGAAGAGAGTAAGTTTATAAAGAGAGAAAGCGTGGGGAAGAGAGATAAAGAAAGAGCGAAGGCGAGGAGTCTTGGATGAGTGTGGTACTTGTTAGCTTTAACTTAGCAAGTACCTTCTTTTGGTACTTGTTAACGTTAACATCCCATCTTTCTCTCTCTCTCTGAGAGATGTTGGCAAAGTCGATGTCGGTAGTATTTGATCTCAGAATCGTGAGAATCATCGAATTAAATCTAGATCAGCTCCCACCCTGTTCTTTGGAGCCAATTCACAAAAAGAGAGAAAAAGAATAGAGAGGCAGTCAGACAGACACAAACAGACAGAGAGAGAGATAGATAAGTAGTGAGAGAGAATGAGTGTGAGGAAATATTTGTAAGAAAAACAGGAGTAACAGCAGTTTGTTATGTCAGTGATAGATAACAGAATGGAATTGATGATAGACACAAACATGTGTAAATATATATATATGTATATGAGAGAGTTGTGTAGAGAGGGAGAGAGACACATGAAAAGAGCAGCAGAGAAAGAAAAAAGAGAATGGATGCTACTGTTAATATTAGAGAGAGAGAGAGAGAGAGTAGGAAGGAGGGAGAGGGAGAAAGAGTAATAGCAGAAGGGAGACGAGAGAGAGAGTATGTAGTGTGTAAAGAAGTTTGAGAGGGTGGGAGGTATAGTGTAAATAAGAGGAAGGGAGGGAGGGAGAGAAGAAGAAGATGATGATGAAGAAGAAGAAATGAGTGGTGATGTCAGTGAATAAGTGAGGGTGGGAGGAGGAAAAGTAAGGCGACATTTTGGGTCGGGTTATAGTTGAAATATGAAGAGGATGGTGGGATGTGTATGGCTGTCTGTTGTGATATCAATGGGAGAGTGTGACTTACATAAAGTCAGTGATACGAGATAGAGTGTGTATGTGGGTGTGAGAGATAGAATGTGTGAGAAGCTTTATTATTAGTTCGTCCGCCGTTGTCGACGATGACCAAAGGATGTGAGAAGCATAGCGTGGGGGGATAGGAATGTGTGAGAGAATATGAGAGAGAGAGAGAGAGAGAGAGAGACAGTGAGTAGAAAGGGTATAAACTAAACTTTGTGAGAGTAAGGATAGAAACGTAAAGAAAGAGGGAGTGATATTATAAAGTAGTAAAGTCGGAAAGAGAAAGTCTAATGAAGAGAGAGAGAGGGAATAAGAGTGAAGAGAGAGGATGACAAAAGAAAGGAGAGGGTGCCAGAGGGAATGAAGGATAGAACTTGTAGTCTTGATTAAGTTTGAACGATTAAAAAACTGTAGAGATTTATTTGAAAGTGAGACATTTGTTAAGTGTCAATGAGAGAGAAAAGCAGTAAAAAGTATGAGGGGAAGTAAGAGGATAAAAAGTATAGAGAGAGAAAGAGTGAGAAGGTGGTAGGAGAATGACCTCTGGTCAAGTGTGACTGAAAAGAAAGTAGGAAGATGTAGAAAAGTTAAAAAGAGAACGGTTGTTGTTTTATGTCGATGGAAGAAAGGAGAGAGAGTGAGTGATATGGTAAAATATAGATGGGAGCGGGAAATGAGAGAGTGAGAGACAGGGTAGAATATAGATGGGAGTGAGAAATAGATCGTTAGAGAGACAAAGTGGGAGAGAAAAGTGAGTGAGGAGAGAATGAGTAAAGAGAGAGTAAGCGAGGGAAGAGAGAAAGGATGGGTGAAATCCTGTGAGTCAAAAAGTGAGTGAGTAAGTGAAGCAAGAGAGAGAGAGAGAGAGAGAGATTGTGTTTATGAGTATTTGGCAAAGGGGAATAAATAAAGAGTGGAGTGTGGCTTAGGGTGCGCATGTGAATCTGAGTTTGAGTTAAGGTAAAATGACTGACAACAAACAATAACAGCTGAGTGAGAGAAAGGAAGCAAACGAATTTCTAAACGGAGAGAAATAAAAGTAATCGAAGGAAAGAGAGAAGATGAAAGACATTGAATGGAGGAAGAGAGATATATATTGATAGAGGGATGTCTTTGTATTCGACTGTCAGTGAGTGGAGGCGAAGATTAAAACGAAATAGTGTTAAGGTAGAAAAGTAATATGAAGAGAAGAGGTTTAGATATTGGAAGGAAGATGGTTAGGAAGTTAGAAAGATACGCAGTAAATGGGAAGTGCAAGGTTTAATAATATATAATATGGAAGATATATGTATGATGGCGATGGTGGGAAAAATAGATCGAGAGATTAATGAAGAGAGAAGAGTAAATCTAAAGAGAAAGAGTAATAGATATAGACAGGGGGGGGGGTGCAATATAAAAATAGAAAGAGAGTAATGGGAAGGCGACGCTTCAGAAGTGACGGAGTAAAGCGAACGAGGAGTGGGGGTAGTTGATGGATGAAGGGGAGGAGATAGCAAAAGTTTAGGAAGGAAAGAGAGGGTGAAGAGTAAAAGTAAGAGACATGTAGGAACAGACAGAAGGTGGTAGTGTGAGTGAAAGAGAAAAATGTATGAATAGGAGAGAGAGTGATGCAAAGAGAGGAAAAGCAATATGCGAAGAGAGAGGGAGAGTGAGAGAGGAAGAGAAAGAATAAGAAATCTGTGATGAGAGAATATCTGGGAGAGAAATATTGAGAAAAGAGCCGGAGAGAGAGAAAGATATGGAAAGATAGTCAGAGAGGGAATAAAGCGTTAAACAATGTGACAGCGGAGGGGGAGTAAAGGATATGAAATGTAGATAGTGTAAGAGACAGGCGAATAGAGAGAGAAGGAAGAGTGTCAGATATAGATAGTGTAAGAGAGAAGAGAAAGTGGATAGAAAGTAAGTGAGAGGGGAAAGAGTAGAAGAGAAAGTGGATAGAAAGTAAGTGAGAGGGGAAAGAGTAGGAGGAAGGGCAACGCTTAGAGGTTTGTAACAGTAAATAGGAAGAGAGAGAGAGAAGGTGTGTGTGTCGAGTCATTCGGTTTGCTGCTTTGGTAGCAGTGTGACGGCTGTCTTACTGGTCTCCATCTCTCGAAGTAAGTAGCCCCTTCCTTGATTTCTTTTAATTCTCCAGTATTATACATACCTTATAAATGGCCAGAACATATTCCAACCATCTCACTTTATCCCGTTATAATTTTTTTTCTTAATTTAAAAATTGCAGTGCCCTTCTTCTTCCTCCCCGCCTTACCGTGTTCATTCAAAGCTCCACTAATTATCAATCAAGCAAGCACCTACCACTTCGCTTTTTCTGTTGCTGCTGGTTTGTTTGAGACGAATGGCGATTTCTTGACACGAATTAAAATAAAATAAGGCGGACATCAGAGGAAGACAATAAGAAGACACCTACGTGGCCCGACATTTATAAAGTAGTTCTAATACTAGTCTCCATTATAATAGACACACAAGATGTACGATATCTTGTGTCTGTTATCTATAATTTGATATACTTTCCGGCATGTTGGACGGAAATAATTTTCGAGCTTTGGACAACAATACTTCTATAATATTAAAAAAAAACAACTTGTGTCCCTCCTGTATCGAATTCCTGCCGAGGTGTTTAGGAAGGACGGCTTGTGTTTGTTGTTTTTAGTAGTGTCAATTAAATAACTACCAGTTATACACTGGGCTTTCATTCGAAATTCAACACTCCCTTCTCTCTCTCATGTATGGTTTTGACCCAACGAGGGATCGAGCCTCTACGGAATTTCTCGTCCGGCTAGAAATAGCAGACAAATGCCTCTCTGAACACGCCCAACGGTTTTTCTGAAATTTGAAATCTGAGCACATTGTATAATGTAGTCCTAGATAAACCGTCTCTGAAAACAAAACAAAAAAAAACACAGGATGGTGATGGCTAGATTGTCTGTAAAGCCAGAGGTCCAGGGTCTGACCTTCTTATGGACGTACAGTTTCTTGACCATTCAAAATCGAATTCTATTATATAACTGTTAAAGTATTTCGCTGTGGGTCCCGTATGGGCCTTGATCCCTTGCTTCATCTACCCTACATCCCCTCAATGTCATCCGTTGACCATTATAACTGATATTTCTCTATAATGACGATGGACGTAAATGGTGAACATTCGCTTTTAAATGTTTTCTCACTTTTTTTTCTTCTTTCTGTTTCGTTCTTTTTTTTTTCCTTGTTTATTTTTTCGTTACTAATCTGCAAGGCCGCAATATTAAAGTGACTTCCTGTATTTGGTGTAGACGTCATGTTCTGAGTTAAAGTCCCACTGTTGGTCGGGGTGGTACTGGTGCCTCCGATCCACCGGGGTATTATTTGATTTGTTCGACTACAGACACTTATCCGCTATCTTCTGTCATGTGTTAAAACACTTCAATATTACAAAGTATAGAAACGCTTGGTAGAAACCCTCCTTAGAAATTGCTGGCTTTGTACCCATATTCTCAGTTCAAAACTCTCCAGGAAGTTTTCATTCAGCTTTTCTCACGGTCAATAAAATCGGACCTAAGGTTCCCTCTCCAACATTTTATTATGGTTCCTCTCTTCTATTATAATTCCATATACATATTATGTGACTTTATTTTCTCACTCTATCGCCCTCCTCCGGAAGGCTGAAAAAGCTAAGTTAATTTCAGCTGGACCTGAACTGGTAACTTAACGCAGTTAAACATCGTAGGTACTTTGTCCCAAGTTAGGAAATATTAATTTACCATTCCATTTCATTCTACTTCAGGTCTTTAGTAAAGGGTAAAAAGCATGTATCTTCACTCCTTTCTTCGGCGATACTATAGCTCGGTGTGAAAGACAGTTGTAATTTAAAATGTTTGTTTTAAAATTTAGTGTGAAGTCGAAATGATCTCCGGTTGCTTCTTTACCCGATTGGTGATTCTTGTGTGTCAGTGTTACTGCGGTGTTGATGTCTAAATTGTATTTCGACATGTCTGAGGGAATCTTAATATCCTCCGGCTGTATTATATGGAAGTGTGTATGAATGGATGTATTTGCATTCCTCTCACACAGGAAAGCAAATGCACTCCTTTATTTGACTGAGAAAATGACTAAGAAGAATAAAGCGAAATGTCTTTCAAGAATTTTAGACGGATCCGACATTTTATGCTTTATCTTTTTATTTTCAGTAAACTTTCCTTTTTCTGCCCTTCGTCTGTGCGGGTGGGGTGGTCGATAAAAATTACCTCTTCTCTTGAAGGCGGTGCCCGGCCATGGCTTGCGGTCCAATAGCTGAAACTATCGACAAGAGTGCACGCGTATATATATAATGCCCCAGCATGGCTGCAGTTCAATGACTGAAACTAGTAATATATATATATATATATATATATATATACATATATATACATATATATATACATATATATACATATATATACATATATATACATATATATACATATAATACAAAGACAGCAAGGCAGATATAAATTTGTTTAAAACTAATACACCCGTTTATAATCCTTTTTAATCTACGCGATTAGGGTTGACTTGGGGGTTAAACGAATAGTTCAATTAAATGGACTGTTGTTTAACTCTAGATCAACCAGGCAACCAGCCTTAATCTTGCGAAATGATTTTACAAGAGGTATTACTAGCTATCCCAGTCTACTAAAATCTGTTTAATATTCCTGTGAGACATCTTAAATGTCAATAGAATTATAACTTCTTTATAATAGGACATCAGACGTTTTTTTTTTTTTTTTTTTTTTTTTTTTTTTTTGTAAATGGTTGTGATTTGAAGGATTTCTGCTCATGTTTTTACGAAGTCGGTGATTGTGCAGCTGTTTCCCCTCCTCGTTTGTTCTTGGAATAAGTTTTAACTGTGTTTTCATGAAGTATTCGTAAGCATCCTGTTTATGGCTGATGCCGGTACGAAGAAACGGAATATATTTTTATATTTCTATATTGTCACGTCACTCCTGGCAATCGGCTGACCCCCTTTTTTTTCCCTCCCTTTATTCTTCATCACCATCATGATGAACAGTTTACCCACGTTTTTTCTCACGTTGCCGCCCTTATTCACCTCACACAAACCAACCCCTCCATCCAGATTTAGCTTCACAATCCCATATGCATGGTGGGGGTAACCGAAATATTGAATGAGGAGGAGGAAGAAAAAAACTATTCAGAATTCATTTAGTCGAGGTCCTCTACCTCCTTCTTGGGCCTTAGTAAAAAAGATCGTTTATCGGGACAATACCTCGCGGTATTCATTTTCGCCGCCCCTTCGTTGTTACTCTCTTGAATTCGAATCCCGCCAAGGTTTTTAACTTTGCTTTTCATCCCTTACTGGGGTCTGTAGAATAAAGCCCCAGTTTGTACACACTGATGTGTGTGTATCTATGTGTACATATGCGTGTGTGTATGTATGTGTACATATACCTGTATATATGTATGTATAGTATGTGTGTGTATGTATGTATATATATATATGAATTTAATAATAGTTTTTAGTGGTATCAACAATATATTAGATTGTAAATACTTTTTTTTTATTCGTTTGGTGTACATTTTTTTAATCGTGATACATATTTGCGTAGAACTTCATGGAAGAACAGGCAAATTCTTTTTCTTTATTAAAAAAGAAAAATGTTTTCTCTCGCTTCCTCCCACGTTCACAAAGTTTGTCAGTGAAGAAAAATGTCGGTATGAGAACTTTTTATAAAACTACCGACCTCCAGCCAGCCAAGCAAGGAGTGTCGCTACGTGGTTGGACAAGCTAGAAATAGCAACCAAATCTCTCTAAAATCACGTTGGACAATATACTCTCGGTGCTTAAAGGATAGGATGGTCATGGCTGGAACATATTTGATTATAAGTCTACTGTGTAAGTCTGTTTCGATATATCCATGGATCCAATTAGCGGAGGAGCATCTTCTGTAACTTTATAAGGAAACTCTATCCAAGGGAGTGTGCCTCTACATGATTGCTTGACCTACAAGAAACGGTAGTTAACTTCTATGGAAATTGCATAACTTTTCTCAGGACGGAGTACATATTTGGAAATTGTTGGAGATGGCCATGGCTGAAGCGCTTTTAATTGGTCATCTGGTTTACCGTTATTCAGGGACTAACGGTAGCAATGTTTATGACAAACCTTGTCAATCTGAGCCCGACAATCTCATTTCCCTTTTATCTGGATATTATTACAAGTTCTTGCCATTTGATACATAAAACTGTAAGGGCATGTCAACCATGACCATCCTGTATTGTCGGGCATTTCCATATCTAGGATTACATTAACCAGTAGTTTTCTTCCTCGTTTCTAGACGATGGTGAAGGAAATCTGGCTGCTATTTTTAACAGGTTGTGTAGCAGCTCTCTCGGGGTTTCGCTGCTTTTGTCCTGTGATTATGCAAAGGACTTCTAAACACGAACTCCTGGACATTGATGCCTACCAATGTGATAGGATTGTCTTTTCACTTCACCTTTCAATCCATTGGCTCATTTGACTTATTTCCCCTTAGCTCATTTGTATAATCAATGCAAATTAAAACTGGCCGAGGATTAACTCATTTTCGATATCAAAACCTTTCGACATATCAAAAAGCCCAGATAGGATTCAACTGATGAAGTCTAATAAGACCGGAACTAGTTCACATTTGTCCTTCGCCTACACACATCACTTTCTTTTAGCCAAATTTGTGATGAATTCTTAATTTTTCTCTTGTTGAAATTACCCGCCACCCTCTTTGTTTTCTGAACCTAGAATTGTCTCTACGCAACTTTCGTCTTCTTTCTGCAACTAAATTTCAATAAGTCTTATTTTTCACACGACATTTACATCGCCGTTTAGCACATATAGGGCAGTTAACAAGGTGGACTTTACCTTTCACCCTTATAGGCTGTGCTGGATTTACTATTGTGCTTAGGTGTGTTTAAGCACAGGGCCCCGGGGCAGGGGGGGGCGTCTTGTTTCCCCCCTCTTTTTTTACGATGAATTTCCTGAGCATGTATGCCTAATTGTCCAAGTAAGGGGTCTCACAACTTACCTAACACAGGCTCTCATTTGTCCTGATTCCGGCACTGCTTATAGGGTCGATAAAGAAAGTACTAGTTAATATCACTGGGTCGATGTAATCGACTTTCCCATCCTCCGAAATGGTTGGCCTTGTACTAACATTTGAAATCAATATTTAACGGCCTAGTCTTGTATAAAACAAACCTCTCTGACAATGAGTTCTCTACAGCTGTGTGCGTATGTAACACACACACACACACACACAGCTTTAATAATTGGACTGCAGTTACGCTGGGGCACGGCCTCTAAGAGTTTAGTGCAGGAGTGGGGAAAACCCCACCCGCCGGCCCATTTCATTGCGCCCGCAGGTTTATATACTCGTATGTTCAAGATATAGTAAATTTTTCAATTGTAAAATTTATACAATATTTGTATGCCTGTTTGCGAGATAAGTTGCGTTTCCACTACGACCTAGAAGGGTCAGACTCGAACAGAAATCGTCCGGTAATGTTATCACTATAAAGCACATTGTTAGTACCCCCTCCCCCTGCCTTGAGACCTAACTATATTCTAGCTGAAAAATATATATATATATATATATATATTTGCTTCACCATATACCGAAGTTCAGAAATAGCAGCTAAAAAAGCTGAGAATCCCACAGATAGCATCACTTGTAACTCACAAAGGCAAAAACAAGAAGAAAAAAACAATGAAAAACTAACCATTCCGGAGGTTAACAGTAGACGCGTTTCTGGATTATGATTGATACTCAATTTCCTTCATCAATACTGTATTCCAGCAGTAAATTTGACTATGCTAGCAAACTGTGCAAGCATGAACGAGTAACATTCCACACCGACACAGATCTGAAAGCATAACCGAATCCACTTCGGTCAGCCAGTCTAACTGTCCTTCTTAACTGAACTTCGGTATATGGTGAAGCAAATATTTGCTGATCCCTTAATTATGTTTATAAATATATATGAGCTTTTAAATAAGTTCTCCACCAATAATGGTGCTTTCATACCGATGGGCTTGGTAAAAATTATTAATTGTTAATTGATTTATTAATTAATAAATTGATAATCCTTTACTCTTTTAATTTGTAATATATATATATATGAGTTAGAACTTGTGACCCGCCCGCGGACCTTTTTCTTTGGAAATTCTTGCCCGCCGCACTAAAAAGTTTTCCCATCCCTGGTTTAGTGGAACAAATATTTACGTCTGCTTCGGTTTCTTTCACGACGGCTTTTCTCAGTTACAGTTTACCAAATCTACTTACAATGGCATTGGCCGGCATGAAGCAAACCTCCTACCACCAAATATATCTAATATTTAATGTATCTATTATATTATACACTTTGTACGAGAGGAATATTCGTATGTAATCTTAACAACGTACGTTACGGTATTTCATAATTGTCTCATTGTTTTTAATGGTTTTAGGAAGATGAGTTACAACTATTAAATCTTGTTGATCCAACAAGAGTATGTTTTAGTTGTGTTCTAGTGGCTTAATATATAGACTCTTCCCGATTTTACATAGATATATATTTGTGTGTGTTTTGCACATTATATTCTGTCTCTTTTAATTGCTGTTTTATTGTTAGGTTTTAAGTGTTGCTTACATTAAATGTTGTTGCTATTTGTAATGTTATGGGAGTTTATATTTGGAATGATTTGTTTGTATTTGACGTTAATATATATATATGTGTATATGTCTGTCTGTGTTGCTTTAGGCATATATATGGCTGTTGTGTGTGTATATACATATATATGCACACACAATCTGTTTTAACTATGTATTTGTGCATGTAATATATAATATATATATATATATATATATATATGTTGCACTAGGTGTCTACAACAGTGTATATATGTTGCACTAGGTGTCTACAACAGTGTATATATGTTGCACTAGGTGTCTACAACAGTGTATATATGTTGCACTAGGTGTCTACAACAGTGTGTATATATGTTGCACTAGGCGACTACAACAGTGTGTATATATGCTGCACTAGGCGACTACAACAGTGTGTATGTGTTGCATTAGGCGTCTACAGCAATGTGTGTATAGATGTTGCATTAGGTGTATATAGCCGCGTGCGTGTATAGATGTTGCTTTATATATATATATATATATATATATATATATATATATATGAGAGCAGTGATTTTTCTGTGTACACGTTTTAGGTATACGCAGCAATATGTAATTATTGCGGGTGTGTAGCTGAAGGCTAGATATGGCTCGAAGAGAATAAAAATTAAAAACATTCTCAAAAGCACAAAACTGTGTCCCGTATAAACTTGCTCAGACACGTAAAACTTTCAACTGACAGTTCTGTTCTACTCTGTACCCACCCACCTTATGAAACAGCGCAGCTTTGCCCTTTGACCTTCCACTTCGTCGTCGTCGCACCCGTCTTCAGCACAACTACGTCATTCTTTCTGGGTGGAATCTTGTTTTAATGTAAGGCCACCTAGCTATATAAAGTCTCTTTGTGTGTAGAAATGTCTGCATATTTTAATAACAAGGCTACCACCAAGCAAGCAAGCACAACCTAGTTGTGCCCATCACTCTCGAATTTTATAATCCCCGTCTGTAATTAATTCTCCATTTATATAACCTAATAAAAGTTTGAGTAAATTTTACAAAAACTGAACACTACTTATTTCAGTCATTAGGTTCTGAGCTCAAATTCCACTGAGGTCGACTCTGTCTTTCATCCTTTCGGGATTGATAAGTACTTGGGTCGATGTAATCGACTTTGCGCCTACCCTCAAAAAACTGCTGATCTTGTTTGTACTTCGATTATTATTGTTGTACCATGTATTCTTTTCTCCTTTCAGGCTTTCCCACCTCATCTTATATTTAACCCGTCTCCACCATTATTGTAAACTGTCCTTGTGATGTTTCCATCATCTATGCCCTCGTGGCAAATAAAACGTTATTATTAGAGCAATGTTTTCGTTGTTGCTACCTTGCGGCATTTATTCACTGCTACGTGGATTTAAGGTCAGTTAAGTCATGTAGTTGTTAATTAATCAGTATTGGCCATGGATGGGACGGACATACAGCGCCGCCGGTTTCGGGACTTTTATGTATAGGGTTCGGCGCCTTAAGACTGCACTATCTTTCTTATCTATAAATATGCTTTGTTATAATGAAAATATCGATTGCCAAAAGGTTGATGGTCCTCCGCACCCTCTCCTCCCCCATCTCTCTCTCCAATGTCATAGTTGCGCACAAAGGCCAACCATTATGATGTAGTCGGTCTTTCTGTTAGAAATAGCAGGTAGTAAATCTTTCAAAACCATACCCTGCAGCCTTATCCATTTAGAACTGGGTTGGTCATGCGCTTGAAGGACTTCGATCGTAGGTTACCCGTTCTATTTGACTTGATCTTCGAGCTAAATTGTACACTGTTCTCTTGAAGCCTGTTGTAAATGGGTTCGCGGTTGTGGATGACCCTCATTACGGTACAGCTGGCTGTGCTAAGTTTTGGGTTTGTTGACTCTGGTGATGGTGGATAGAGTAAAAATTAAATAAAAACCAAGAAGCGTCTCTAAAACCTGGTTTTCGGTTACGCAGCCGGTCTGCTAGGTTTCTCGCGTTGACACAAATCTATCCAGTAATCTTTGCTGGAGAGAGGTTATTTTCATTGAATGGACCTATGTTTATCACCGGTACTTTCAATTTCGTCCCTCCAACCCCTTCTAGTAGGGATTAGAGAAATGTCGACCCCGGCTGAGGTGATTAGGGATCCTTTCTCTATAAATATCGAGTGAGGATATTTATATCCTCACTCGATATAGTGATACATAGCAGCTGAGGATTGTCCGCTAATTAAACAACAACTTTCTTTTACTTTCTCAGTTATTTTACTGTGGCCATACTGGAGCACCATCTTGGCGGATTTTCGTCGAATAAATCGACCCTAGTGCCTTATTTTTGTTTTTTTAATTAAAAAAATTTTTTTTTAGAGTCTGGTATTTCGAACTGCTGAGTTATGGCGTCTTGAACTATCATAAGTTGTCAAGTGGTGGTGGGCCATACCTACATCCAGTTTCCACCCACCATATCTACTTGCGAAGTTGAAGACAATTCTCCAAACTGCCGCGCAGTAGAACTGAACCAGAAACCACGTGGCTGCGAAGCGAGCTTTATTAACTAGTCATGTCCACGCATATAATAAATATATATATATGCCGAGTATATTCAAATAGAATCACTGCTCCTGTTAGTTGGCCCTCGATCTACTAGAAATAGCGGCCAAATCGCCCTTGGTTTTTTTTTTTTTTTTAAGTGTGGAAGGGAAGCTTTCTATTTAGGCTGAGATAGTCGTTTTACCTCAAACAAAGGCGGAGATGATCACGACCTCAATTCCCTTTTGATTATAGGGTCTGCTTAATCGGGTCTGACCCGGGGCTAAACACACAAAAAAAACTTCCGGTTGTGACACCCCCCCCCCGTCTTCCTGGCCTCTCGCCACTGAATTTGTACCGTAAGAAAGTTAGGAAAAAAAATGTCACAATCTCGCCCTCTCCCTCTGCTGGGATATATATATGTGTGTGTGTGTGTGTTTGCATATTCTAAGCTTTCCGTTTCTAAGTTTCGGAGAAAGTCAGGGCTAATACGATATGAGAACCTGTGATAGTTTCTGTTCGTGATAGGCATCATGGCCATCGCATCACCTCCGTCTCTATAGTGTCTTGGGATAACTCTGAGACTCGCACTTCACTTTCAAATATTTTAAACCTCGTGTTTTCACTTGCACGCGCACGTCTATATTCAGTGTGTATATGTGTGTTGTGCGTATATATGTATATGTATATATGGATTGCAGACTAAACGGGAGGTAAATACTCCACCTGCTAGAAATAGCAACCAAATCTCCATGTCCTTCCCACTATCCTTAAATAGGGATGGGATGTTAGTAACTGAAATCCATTTTTGATCATACGTTTGCTAGTTCAGGGCCGACTTTTTTAAAAAAATTTTTAGTGGTGAGGGGTAGGGGGCCTAAACAATCCCACCAGCTTCAAATACTGCAGTTCTTTGTCTTCATCTCTTCCCGCTCAGCTTGCTGCACCCTTATCATACCCCAGTACCCCTCGTCACTGATTCTCTTATTGCATCACCCGTTACAGCTTCCTTTTCCTCCTCTTCTATGTTCCTTTCCTCTCTGGCCGCCCTACGATGTCTCCTTACCAGCAATCTACCCCCACCGCACCCTGCATCTTCCTCCCACTCAACAAAAGAAATATCTCTAGGAGCCGCTGGGGTCGGCTGCCTTAACCGAAATAATAGCCAAATCTCTCAAATCCCACCCTCTTGTCTGTTGTATAAAAACTAGGAAAATAATTTTATGGTTTGAATAATGCCTTCGCCAATTTGTATGGCAGCATGTTATGGACTTATCAAAGCTACAGGGAGCCTTTGTGTCTGTCAACCGTCTAGAAATAGCAGCCAAATCTCTCGCAAATCACACACACCTGTCTGTTATATAAGAACAAACAGGCAAACGATTCTATGCCCATTATTAGGTGTCTTGGGCTATAATATATATATATATATATATATATATATATATATATATATATATAGAGTTATTAATATTTCTAAGTCTCTCTAAAGGAGACTACGGCAGCGGTACTGGAAATTAATAGTTATCGCCAAGCCAACATGGCAGTCCCAAATAAAGGACACAGGTTTCGTGTGTCACATAGCTAGCTAGAGGCGATGGCTTCTTGGAGCTAATTCACGGCAGCTTTCGTCCTAATTTTGGGACTGCCATGTTGGCTTGGCGATAACTATATATATATATATATATATATATATATATATACCAACAGGCTCAGGATTTAATGTACCAAACTACAGGGCCTTCTGGTCAGTGGACTGTCTTGAAATAGCAGCCAATGTCTCTAAAAACAAAAACAAAAAAAAACTTTGAAAAAGATACTGGATTAATCTTAGATATATTAATCTTAGATATATATGGGAATGTGTGTCATAAGTGTAATCCTAGCTGTGTCTAATCAAGTCTGACCTAGAGTTAAACAGTGTCCATGCGAACCTTTATCTCTTTCTCACCAATATAAACGCTACATCAACACAACAGTTTCTCTGTTCAACTTAACCAAAAGTAAGGGGTTTTTTTTCTTTCTAGGACCAATTTGTATTTTAACTCAGTCCTGTGTCACAAATTATACAGAGGACATTTCTTTGGCATCCATATATCGTTTAGGATACACTAATTTTTTTTTTTTCAATCACCACAGTAACTTGGGACTATGGAAAGAAAGCTTTATACTATTCAGAATGTATGAAGCAAAGGTTAGCTAAAAGGCTGAAAACAAGCACGGACGTTTTAGACAGGCAAAGAATCAATGCCACAAAGATAGTTAAAGTGATTTTAAATTCTCAAACGCAGGGTAATGCTTATAATATAGCCTGAACAGGATAAGCTACCCCTATTTTGCAGAAAAAAGACATCTCAACGCTTCTAAAGCAAACTTCGTTTGTTTGTTTACGTTCATTGTAATATAAAGATAGATTTTGTAGCTGGCAGAAACGTTAGCATTTAGGGCGAAAGGCTTAGCGGCATTTCGTCTGTCTTTATGATCTGAGTTCAAATTCCGCCGAGGTCAACTTTGCCTTTCATCCTTTTGGACTTGATAAATTGAGTACCAGTTGTGTACTGGTGACGATCTAATCGACTGTCCCGCCCCTCCTCCAAAATTTCGGGCTCTTGTGCCTAGAGCAGAAAAATATTTTGTATAACTTGATTTAGCAATGTCACACTACTCTCCTCTGACAAGTGCTTAACTCTTTGCTTGTCCTGCATATCACGTGTACACGGGATCCATTTCCCTCGTGTCCATACTTCATATTTGGTGCACATTCCTAGATTTTTCTTTTCAACCACCTGGTATTTCATTTTGGCACTGGAAGGATGAAAGGTAAAGTTAACCTCAGAGGGATTTGAAGAAATATTGCAAGGCATTTTGTATGATGGTCTGTTGATTGTGCCATTCTTTTACCTGATGCTTGCTGGAAATAGCAGCCAAATCTCCCTCATCACACCTCACTGTCTTAGAAAAGAACATTGGGTAATGAGGTCCTTTTGGTGCTCTGTGAATAGTAAAAAGTCGAGATGCATTTGCTCAGTCAGGGCTGATCTAGTCCAGCTGAAACTGTCACTTGGTGGTCTCCTGAGATACTAGAAACAGCAGCCAAATGTCCCTTATCTAACATCTTAATGCCTTTCTTAAAAGGACTGACATTGGCTGATGTGACTCTGGGTAGTCTATGCCTGAAGAGAAAAGCAATAGATGGTTGATCTTTGAACTCTTCCTGGTCCTCAATTTTGGTTAGAACTGAACTTGGATTAAACAACTGCTACTGTAGTTGCCCCTTTAAAACCAACATCTGCTGTTGACCCCCCCCCCCCCAAGCTAATCGCTACATCCCATTTAATTTGCCTCTTATCAGTCATATCAGACAGGAAGTCATGACTTGGTTCAGGGCTACAAGTAGATTTTCATACTTATTTTTATTTTATTTTTAGGCATTTTTTAACCACTTTTTTTATGCCAACCTGCTTGAGATAGCCTTAGTGTCTGTTGCTAATTAGAAACTTCTGTCAGGATTTTAAAGAATTTTATCTTCAGTGGTGTTCCAAACATCAGAAGTCTTACAAAATCTAATTGAAATACATGGACTGTATGAGTGTTAGAATAGGGTTTTGAAAGGCACTTGACCAGTGGTTCTCAACAGGGGGTCAATATGACCCTTAGGGTCCATCATTTAATATCAGTTTTCTATGCTGGCATGGGTTGGATGGTTTGACTGAAAACTGGTAAGCCAGGAAGCTGCACCAGGTTCTAATCTGATTTAGCATGGTTTCTACAGCTGGATGCCCTTCCTAACACGAACCACTCCAAAAGTGCAGTGGTTGCTTTTTCACATGCCACTGGCACGAGTGCCAGTTACGAAGTACCGACACACACACACACACACACACACACACACACACACGGCCCATATAAGGTTTTATTGTTAAAGCTTATGTGCAGCAACATTGGTTCTACTTTTACAATACTTATTTTAACAATTTTTTTCATACAATTCCTAATACTTAATCATAGAAACATAATTATGGGATTTTTTAAACAATGAATGGCTATGAGGGTTTACCTGTGTAAAAATAACCGAAAGGCCCCTAGACAAAAAATGGTTGAGTACCAATGGTTTATTTTTCCCCTTCATTGATAATTGTGTTCTCTATTCCCCCCCCCCCCAGTAACGATGAACCTTTTTAACCCAACAAGTTAAAATTTATGTTTTAATCAAACTAGTTGTTCATGTTATTTCAGTATTTTAAGTTTTGGTAGGTACTTTTGTTTCAGTCATTAGACTGTGATCATGCTGGCGCACCACTTTGAAGAAATTCTAGTTGAATTAATAAACCCCCAATACATGTATTTTGCTAAGCCTGGGGCTTATTTTATCTCTTTTGCTGAACTGCTAAGTTATGGGGATGTAACCACTTCAAGTGGTACTGGGGGACACACGTGCATACACATATATATGACAGGTGTCTTTCAGTTTCTGTCTACCAAATCCACTGACAAGGCTTTGATGGACCTGAAGCTATGATACGAGACACTTGCCCAAGGTGCCATGCAGTGGGACTGAACCTGGAACCAAGCTTCTTACTACACAGCCATGCCTAGATAAACTTTCTATAATGTTTTATGTAGGAAGAATTTTTTCATAGGCATGGGTCTATGTTTATAAGTTTGCTTCCCAATCACATGGTTCTGGGTTCAGTCTCACTGTATGGCATCTTGGGCAAGTGTTTTCAACTAAAGCCTCAGGCCGACCAATGCCTTGTGGGTGGCTTTGGTAGACAGAAACTGAAAGAATCTCATGTGTGCATGTGTTTATATTCTCCTCCACCATTTGACAACCAGTTGTTGGTTTGTTTACATCACCGTAACTTAGCAGTTCACCAAAGATGACTGACATACTAAGCATCAGTCTTAAAAATGAGTACTGGGTATAATTTGTTTGACTAAAAAATGCTTCAAAGTGACACCCCAGAATGGCCACAGTGCAACGACTAAAGCAAAGAGGCACAAGGTTTGTGCGTCACCTAAAAACCTGCAACATGACACCGACACGTCATAGGTTTGTTATTACTACATTCTTTGCCCTTGACGTGGTTTTTCCTTCAGATACGATTGTACATATTTATAAACATAGACATAAAAACGTGTCTGAAGGAAT
Organism: Octopus bimaculoides; assembly: GCF_046866305.1. Classification (NCBI taxonomy): domain Eukaryota; kingdom Metazoa; phylum Mollusca; class Cephalopoda; order Octopoda; family Octopodidae; genus Octopus; species Octopus bimaculoides. The sequence goes on along the minus strand of NC_142954.1, from coordinate 15,938,784 downwards.
TTCTTTTTTTTTGTGATTTCTTTGGTTGGAATTCATTTCATGTTAACAATTTGAATCCTATTGTTTGCATTCTTTCTCCCACGACCGGTCATTTGTACCTGATAAAGTGTTCTTTACACCAATCACGTATGAGTTTCATACACGTATATGGGTCAACCAACAATGGAGTCCCTAAATAGTAGCTTGACCTGGTAAAACTAGCAGCCAAATATCCCTCGAGATTTGTAGTGTAAAATACCTGGAGTGGCTGTGTGGTGAGTAGCTTACTTCCCAACCACATGGTTCCAGGTTCATTCCCACTCTGTAGCACCTTGGGCAAGTGTCTTCTACTATAGCCTCGGGCCGACCAAAGCCTTGTGAGTGGATTTGGTAGATGGAAACTGAAAGAAGCCTGTTATATATATATGTGTGTGTGTGTGTATATTTGTGTCTGTGTTTGTTCCTCCAACATCTCTTCATAACCAATGCTGGTGTGTTTACGTCCCTGTAACGTAGCAGTTCAGCAAAAGAGGCTGATAAAGTACTAGGCTTACAAAGAATACGTCCTGGGGTCCATTTGCTTGACTAAAGGCGGTGCTCCAGCTCAGCCACAGTCAAATGACTGAAACAAGTAAAAGAACGTGTGTGTGAGGGTGTTTGGGTTATGATCGTAAGGTTGTGAGTTCGATTCCAGGTGATGTGTTGGGTCCTTGAGAGAGACACTTTATTTCATGTTGCTTCAGTCCACTCAGCTGGCAAAAATGAGTAGCACCCGTATTTGAAAGGGCCATCCTAATCACATTCTATTAGTGGAGGTGCAATGGCCCAGTGGTTAGGGCAGCAGACTAGCGGTTTCGATTCCCAGACCGGGCATTGTGAGTGTTTGAGCGAAAACACCTAAAGTTCCACAAGGCTCTATAGTTCTACAACTTTATCTTCCTGTTTCTGTTGTGCCTGTATTTCAAAGGGCCAGCCTTGTCACACTGTGTCATGCTGAATCTCCCCGAGAACTACGTTAAGGGCACACATGTCTGTGGCGTGCTCAGCTGCTTACACGTTAATTTCACAAGCAGCCTGTTCTGTTGATTGGATCAGCTGGTTGGCATTTGGGAGAGCATCCAGCTGTAAAAACCATGCCAAAACTGACATTGCCTGTGCTGGTGCCATGTAAAAAGCACTCATTCCACTCTGCTGCATGGTTGGTGTTAGGAAGGGCATCCAGCCATACAAACCATGCCAAAATAGACACAGTAGTCTGGTGCAGTCTTCTGCCTGGTCAGCTCCTGTCAAATCATCCAACCCAAGGTGGACACTAAATGACAATGATGATTATCTCATCCCCCAAAACCCATAATTTCCGTGTAAAAGATCAGCCCTCAGTAGTATGCACCTGATCATTGTTCAACACACTGGTTTTGCACAATACTTGGTTCTTGGAGGTCTTCAGAGTTTCCTCTTTATTGCGTTGTCTATGCTTTCTGTTGGAATTGGTTAAACAAACTGCAGAAGTATGTAGGATGGACTGTACGAATTCTTGGATGTTGGATTTGAGTCTTTACTGGCTGTAAAGAATTTCACTTTGCACCTTTTGTTTTAGGGTTGATCACTGTGTGGCCCCTTTAGCAAGGGTCTTTTACTACAGCCATGGTTTGACCAGTCAGTATGAAGTGAAATTTGGCTGACAGAGATTGTACATAAATCCTGTGTGTGTCCACATGTCTTTCTGCATTGATACCATTTGAGAATTGGTGATGTTTATGCCCTCACATTCACAATTCATCTGGTAGCTCGGTGGTTTCAGTCTGTGTAGACAATAAAGGGCCTTCCTTGTAAACGAGTGTCAGTGTTGAGAATAAGCATCCATCTGTACAAATAGAACTGCTTTACTCTTTGTCTGTCCTGTGTATTATTACATGGTACCCAGGACAGATTTTCCTGGCATTCATACATCATATGTGATACACATTTCTAATTTTTTTCAACCACCATAATATCTTTGGACTTACAAAAGGAATGTATGGAACAAGCGCTAACTAAAAGTCTGAAAACAAACGTGGACATTTAGAACTAACTGATGAAAGCGCTTGGGACTTGCAAACAAGTTAAATCTTAACCAACCTTTACTAACATGTGGGGAAAAAAAATTTATGTCCAGCTGATGACCACTACCACAGGGCATTAGAGACCTTATACTAACTAGTGTCTCTTGTTGCAAGCTTTCAGAGCAGGTCTCTTGTGTAACCTTTTTTTGTTACCATATTTCTAATGAAATACACTGCCTTCGTTTCAATTAATTTTGAAATTAATGAATATTTAAGTAAAATAATTTGTATACTGGTGTTTGACGGAAGGTTTTAATTTGGATCACTTTAAAACAGGAAGTATGCACCATAGAACCAGGGCTTGATCTTAGGTGGGGTTGGTATCAGAATGGTTAAGGGTAACCTAGATGTTGTGGTTTCTTTGTAACTTCCATCAGTCTTGGATGTCATGGGTATTGTCTTTAACTTCTCACTGTACCAAAACCAGACGATGACATGTCTTAAATTTTTCTTTATTCATCTTTTTGAATTTTTCACTTTCTTTGTCAAGGAAAGGGTGGTGCCCTTTATTCTTTAATTTTCCAGGACCCCTAAGGTTTGTGTGATGAAAGGAAGTTGCCTTCAAACTGGAAAAAAGGGTTGAATAGTTGTAATAATTAACCATACTAGGGGTATCTCAGGATCAGGTGGTGGTGTCAAACTGGGTGACAACAAATTAGGCTACACTTGAAGGACCAGGTCTTAAACTTGAGACAGGTTTAAATCTACCAGCCAAAGATTCAATATACAAAGATTTGGAACAGTTACCATAAGGCATCTCCCCTCAGAAAATTCCATCAACCATGATGAGTATTTTATTTTATCAACCAAGGAAGATGAATGGCAAAGTTAACCTTGGAAGGATTTGAAATTGCTGCACAGGGGATAAGAACAACTACTACAAAGCACTCTAACAATTCTACCATCTTTTGGTAAAGATGGAATAAAATGCTAAGCATCACTGCTTTTGGAGAGCTTTAACACGTTTACACACTTTTGCTGACTCTTCAGATCTCCAAGGTTTTGGTTTGGTTGTGGATTGTTTTCTGTTCCACCAGAGATACTAGAAATGTTGTGAAGTAGATGTTTAAGCTCAGCCTATCTTTTATTTGACAAACCTCAATATTCAAACCCTATTTGGTTACTGTTCATTTTTGCATTCTAAGTTGAGCATATGATGTCCTGGATTCAGTCATTTTGGGAGTCACTCTGACACCCTTACATAGCTGGTGATGTGAATGAGCCACCGGATCAGGTTTTCTCTGCCTGCTTTCATCATGTCTAGGGTCTTTATGGCTGTTGAGCTTCTTCAAAGCTGGAAGAGGCCTCATGGCAGGCCCCACGCACAAATGGTTGGATGTAATTAAGGAAGATCTTCAGAGGCTTGACATCTCTTTAGAGGATGCAGAGGGGTTGGCATGGAACCACCAGTAATGGAGAGTACTGGTAGACCCAATTCACTCTATTCATGATGTCTTTGGAACCTCTAACCTGGGTTGACCCCAGCCCCATCAAGCAAGAGCATGAAGGCAGCAACGAGCAAGTCGGAATATATTGTAGACAGTGACAAACTTTTTAGTTCAGTATATTGGTTCTAATTTCTTGAATAATCCTGTTATCAGTTGACACTTACATGTCTTTATCATTTGACATCCAATTTTCTATGGTTGCATGGGTCAGAGAAGTTATTCAGTCAGATTTTCTTCAGCTGTGTGCCTTTCCTGTCACCAATCCTCAGCCATTTTCAAGCAAGGAAATATTTCCCCATCACCAGACAAATTTTTTATGGAAAACTGGAAACCGACCTCAGTACATGTCTGGGAGTGATGCTCGTTTACAACTATAAGACAAAGTGGCACTTGTGTGCACACATTTTATATATATTTATTACACACACACACACACATACTCACACGCATATATATATATATATAGTAATAGTAGTGCGTGCCAAAAGGATTTTGGTACAGGCAGTTATCATCGAGCATGTATAGATGACACGAAGCAGATGACACTCAATCAACAAAGTTTATGAATGAACGTATGTTATGTGCATATAGACAAGGACTGCTGTGTAAAGAGGTGCTAATCTCTGTGGAGGAAACCTGTAGAAGAGGTAGACCTGGGAAGATGTAGGATGAGGTGGTGAAATTTGATCATCGGACACTGAGTCTCATGGAGGTAATAACAAGTGACCAAGACTTTCGGTGATTTGCTGTGCTTGAGAAGACATCAAGCTAAGTGAAATCATGGTTGTGGCTAGTGCCAGTGACATGTAAAAGGCACCCATGCTGGTGACACCTAATGGGCATCCAATACACTCTGTGAAATGGTTGGCATTAGGAAGGGCATCCAACCATAGAAACCAAATCAGACCTGACCCTGGTGGAATTCTCTGGCTTACCAGTTCCAGTCAAACCATCTTGACACATACCAGAATGGGAAATGGATGCAGAATGATAACGATATACACTTCATCCAATATCAAACTTTTTTTTCCTTTCTCCTAACAAAACTATCTTGTAGCCCGCATGTTAATGTACCTGAAGAAACGCTAAACCTTAATATCTTATACAGGGCGTTTCAAAAAATTTGACATCATTTGAGATGTAAATGTCACAGAAACTACAAAGTCAAAGCAAATGAAACTAAACAGGCTTAATGTTGAGCAACATAAAACTTATTCCTCCAAATTTGAATGAGAAATTCAAAGGTATGTGGATTCCATGAATGATTTCACAAATGTTCAATATGCGCACCACCTGAGACACGGCACACATCAAGTCGGTAGTCCAGCTACTCCTAAACATGCTGCAGTATGTCTTGGGTAACAGTCTTCAGTGTGGTAGTGATTCTCTGTTCGAGTTCCTCTAGGTTTGCAGGAAACGAGACATTCCTTGAACTCGGCTTCTTCAAGTTTCTCTTGCAAATCAACACAGAATTGTTGGTGCTTTCGCTTGTCATCTGTTATGGCCTGAACAAGCTGCAGCTTGTAGGGGTTCATTAGCAAGCACTTCCTCAGGACATGCCAAACTGTCATTGAAGGAATCTGGGTTTCCAGGTTTGTTCTTCTTATGGACTTCTTGGGGCTTCGCAAGAGTTTTCGGCGAACCCGCTCGATCGTCTCTTCCGATGTTAGTGGCCGCCCAGATCCTTTTGCCCTGCACAGACAGCCTTCCTCTTTGAAATTTTTGTGTCGTGTCCAAATCTGCATTGCCATTGGTGACTTTTTAGAGAACTCTCTAATGCACAATCTTCTTTGACTGTGTTCAAGCATACTCCAACACACAAAACACCATTTCTCTTCCAGTGAATACCATTTCTATACCTGAAAAGATAAACATATCAAGCATTAAACACAAAATTTTGACCTGTTTCTACACACGCTGTTAAAATATGAAGTCATTTGTACAAGAACTGGCCAAAGTTATTACATGGCGAAATGATATTAAATTTTTTGAAATACCCTGTACTTTCTTGAGTCACATAAAACCTGTTTAAATTGACTTGGAAGCATTTGTAGTTTGGATGTGCTTTCTCCAATCCCTGCACATATCAATATCACAGGGTGAAAGGGGATGGCCTGACGTTTCCAGCATAGCCCTTCGTTGGAAAGTAGAAAGGGAAAAATCCGAAGAGAAGAAATTGCTATCGGACACACACACACACACACACACGCACACAGGTGTAGGCATGGCTGTGTGGTTGGAAGTTTGCCCCCCAACCACATGGTTCTGGGTTCAGTTCCATTGCATGGGTAAGTATCTTCTACGATAGCCTCAGGCCAACCAAAGCCTTATGAGTGGATTTGGTAGATGGAAACTGAAAGAAGCCTGGATGTGTGTGTATGTGTGTTTGTCCACCACTTGACAAAGGATAAGGAACCCATAGAATAAGCACCAAACTTAAAAATTAAGTATTGGAGTCGATTTATTCAACTAAAATTCAAGAGGGTGCCTCAGCATGGCCGCAGTCTGACTGAAATGAATAAAAGGTAAATATATATATATATATATATATATATATATATATACACACACACTCTTTACTCTTTAACTTGTTTCAGTCATTTGACTGCGGCCATGCTGGAGCACGGCCTTTAGTCAAACACACACACACACATATATAATGTGACTGGCCTCTTTCAGTTTCTGTCTACCAAATCCACTAACAAGACCCTGGTTGGCTCGAGGCTATAGTAGAAGACACTTGCCCAAGGTACCACGCAGTGGGACTGAACCTATAACCATGTGGTTGGGAAGCAAGCTTCTTACCACACACCCACACAAAGGATTCCTTTCGTTTCAGTCTACCAAATCTGCTCACAAGGGTTTGGTTAGCCAAGGGCTATAGCAAGAAGCACATGCTCAAGGTGTCACACAGTGGGACTGAACCCCAAACTGCATTGTTGGCAAGCAATCTTCTTAAGCGTGCTACCACGCTTGAGTGTATGTGTAGTGTTTTTTTCTTCTTTATTTAAGTCGTTGGGGTGTGGTTAGAACATTTGGTGGCAGGTTCTCTCTCTAACAGGTCCAACAACATACTCTCTCTCCGTCTCTACCATCACACACACACATTTCACTTTATAATATAAACCAAGTAGTGTTTCATTCATAGTTATGTGGTGTCTGTGTGTATTCTTTTCATAGATTTTTTTTTTTCATTTCACTTCACAAATTCAACCTGCTCTGTAAGTTTTAGGCGTGGTCTTGGTTTTTAGTTTGTCAAAACTCCTGGACAAGAAAAAGAACTCTTCAACTAATTAGCAAGTAAAACTTCTATTTTCATTTTAATTAGCTCGTATTTCTTTTTCTTTTCTTTTTTCTACACTGACTTTGCATTGTTTTTCTAACAAAAAAACTGCATTTTTGTTTTTTTAAACATTTCTCTTAATCAATGGTTTACTACATTGTTAATATTCAGACCATCTTTGTTGAACAGTCCTCTGAGCAAAATATTCAAGCTGTGGCCATTCCTGTTTTTCTAAAAAAAAGAAATTAAAGAAAAAATAAATTTAAAGTTTTCCATTAACTAACGACCCTTTTAAAAGGGTGGAGTACGATTTGACAAGGTTTTTGTTTGTTATTTCTAGCAGGTGTAGGGACCTCATAGAGGCTCTCATTACTATGAATACATTCTTAGGCAGTGGTTTGGAATTGATACAATAGTTTAAGGGTCTGTTTAGTTTGTTTCCACCCTACTGGGGTTAACCAGTCCTTTTTTCTTTATTTCTTAGGTAGTAGGTGTTGACACACCAAAAACTGTTGACAACACCTATTTCAATTAGTTCTTTTTTACCTGCCCACCCTGAATGAATATGAATCAGAAGAAAAAAATTTATTTCCTATTTTTACAATTTAACAACCATTATTCATAATGAATCTATTTTCAGGTATTGAAAACTAAATTGCAGGATTTTTAAAATTAGATATTTTGACTTTTTTTTTTATTTTTACACTGTTTAATGTATTTTTTGTAATTGTCATTTTGGATATTTTCAAAAACTTTTCTTTTTTTGTATTTAAATATAATTTTTTTCCTCTTTTTTTTCTTTGCAGAACTTGATTTCCTCTTGGAATCTGTATTTCTAGATAGACTAGTAGGATATAAATCTATAAACATTGGATATTAATATTATTCCTTACCATCACTACCGACCATGCCAAAACCGGTAAGTCAAACATTCTTAAAAGTGATCATATGTATGTATTATGTGTGTGTGTGTGTGTGTATGTGTGTGTGTATGTATGTATTATGTGTGTGTGTGTGTATGTATGATTGTGCCAGTCCTGTTATGTTCTTTCTTCAATATGAGCATTTCTTTAGTTTGTTGGTTACCATAAATTCTTCGTGGTGCTGTATTAATTGCTCTTGCTAAATCCATTTTGGTCTTCATCCGAGACTTGAGTTATGGACTGTTTATAGAATCTCTTAAATTAAACTGTCAGTCTATTACAATGGTATACAAATTTTTATACAGATGATACTGTGTGTATGTGTGTATATATATATTTTGATTGGTCCTTGGTTGTGGTTTGAGTGTGTATTATAAATGATTTAAAAGAGCATTCTATTATTTTTTAACTGGCTTTTAACTTTTGGTTACAAATTTGTACTGGGATTTTTTTTGGTAGAAGACTGTACTGTCAGCTATGTCTGTATTTCTTGGTACTGATGATATAGGGTGCTATCAAACCAAATATCGTTCACATCTGGTGACTTTGCCATGCAGGAGAGCACTATTAGGTCAGTCTTTTACTGGTTTCAGTCCTTGGTCAGCTGTCATGCAGGAACACTGTTTTCCTGAGTCAATCATGTCACACCAGTAATTAGTCTTTTTCATCAATATCTATTTTTCAAACTGCTATGTAAAAGGAGTCTCGATGTTTTGAAAGTGAAAATGCCAGCTAGCATTAAGCTGTTCATTTGTACTTTATCCTAATTAAACAGACGTTTGACCAAAGATGTCCCATTCATAACTGTCTTGTCTTGGGATTATAGTGACAAAATTTGGAAGTGTGACATGATTTGAGGTAGATTTGGTTACTATTTCTGGCAGGTCGATTGATCTAGATATACTTCCTGGTTGGTTCAGCTGTCAAGAAATGGGCGTGGATGAGTGAGATTTCGTTTGAAGTGTTTGAGCAGTTTCTCAACTATTTTGTTAACCTGTTGGTTCTTATTTTACTGAAATGGACCCTCAGAGCTGTTCAATGTTTTTTAAAATAATCATATTTTTATGAATTAAATATTATTAGGAATTTTTTTGTTCTTTTACTTGTTTCAGTCATTTGACTGTGGCCATGCTAGAGCACCGCCTTTAGTTAAAGAAATCAACCCCAGGACTTATTCTTTGTAAACCTAGTACTTATTCTATCAGTTTCCTTTGCTAAACCGCTAAATTACAGGGACGCAAACACACCAACATCGGTTGTGAAGCAATCGTGGGAACACAAATATATTCATATGTATATATGTACGTATACACACACACACACACACACACACACACACACACACACACACACACACACACACACACGATAAGCTTCTTTCAGTTTCCGTTACCAAGTCCACCTACAAGGCTTTAGTTGGCCTGATTCTATAGCAGAAGACACTTGCCCAAGGTGCCATGCATTGGGACTGAACCCAGGAGCAATATTTTGGCTGTTTGCTGTAGTTTAGCCCCTTGTTGGTCATGACTGAGCAGAGATCTAAATAAAGCCATTTTTTTTCCATAGCATGTAAGGCTATAGAACTCGTTAAGCCCTGGCCTTAAGTTCTGGTGCTTATGATAGATCAGTCTAAGTTTATAAGTATGATAGTACAATGTCTTTTACATTGGAAGACTGATTTGAGGGCTATTTGGTTACTATGTCGTGCAGGTCTGTTGACCAGGTAGACTCCTTTTTATTTTATTTTCTCACTATGGAGCTATCGTCAAGTTTGGCTCTTTCTGCTTTGAAATAGAAGCATCGGGTCATTGCTATTGGTATCTGTGAAGACGCCCTCCACCCTAGACGGGACGCCATGCCACGCAAGTTTTAAGTCTCAACTCCTGTTGTCAGCCGGTGGGGTGCTAAAGAAATGGTCTTGCTCAAGGATACAACACAGCACTCGGTCGTGGGTGGAGTCGAACGCACGACCTTGCAATGGCAAGCCCAACACCGTAACATAAACCCTAAGTCACCCATCGTCACAAGGTCTAAATAATATCGGAGATAGCAAGAGGTTTCTTTTATTGGAATAACTGCCCTTCGAAGTCTAATATCTCATTGGAAAGTATTTTAAAGTATTTTGTGTGTTTTTCATAGAACGGAAATCATAATTTTTAAGAAATATCCTCTTTCTCCGCAATTTTTTTTTATATTTCATTTTCTCCTCTTTCTCTACTCTTCCTTGAGGCTCGGAACTTCAAAGGACGGCTACCCTCAAACTCTGCTCTTTCTTTCTTTCTCAGAAATATTTCTAAATGAAAATTGCCCAAGTATTTAAGACGCGAGATGTTTTTACTTTGTAAATTAAATTTTTAGCTTTATTAGTTTTACATAATACTGACATACATAATAAATCTAGGATTAAATATATTAGTTTCAACCTTAACCTTTACATATTCGTCTTGGTTTAATTAGAAGTGTGTGGGGGATGTCAAACGCACGCACGCACACACGTTGTGTCAGGAAAATACGTAATGTTATATATTAGTGGTTTATTGATTTAGTTTTTGATGTGCTTAATTATTTTCTAAGTCATTTTTAGTTCATGTAATATATTAGTGCGTGTGTAATGAAAAATGTATGTTTGGCATGTGTTTTGTATAATAGATATGGATATATAATATATAGATATGGATATATAATATATAGATATGGATATATATATATATATATATATATAGATATATATTTATATAAATAAAGTGTTTTCTGTCTCTCGAGTTACTGAGCAGAAATATTTTATTAACGTAAAACTTCACTGTATGAATCATACATTGTTTTATTCTGAAAGCCAGAACCGGATTTGTGGTATTTAGGCTTTCATTTCAATTTTTGTCTATTTTTCTTTTCGTTATTTTTTATATTTCTACTTTTTAACATTACACACACACACACATATATATAGAACTAGTAAAGCAAAAAAAAGAAAAAAAGTATCATTTTGTTAAATAAATTATATATTTATATGTAAATAGAAATATGCTTCTTTTATTTTTTAAATCAATGCTTGAACTTTTTTATCGCAGCAGTGTGTAAAAACAGATGGTTTTATTTCGTTTTCCATTTTCTGACCTCAGCTGTTTATTTTTCTTCGTCTCTCTTCAAACATCATTCATTCAATCATTCATTTTATCTTTCTTTACTCTTTAAGGAATAAAATTTTATTAGAAAAGTCAATTTTCCGCCAAGTTTTAACCGTTCCTATTTTTAAGGGGTCAGTTTTTTTTTATGAACTGTTCCAATGTCTTCACTGTCTTTTTTTCTCTTTCCCCCGTTAAAAATTGCCAATTTTTCTCTCAGTTCCGATTCCGGCATGGGGAGGTGAGTAACTTTTATCCTCTGCTAGGTTTTCTTCCATTCATTCACATCTTCACCATTTTTAGTTGTTTGTTCATGTCAGTGTTTTATTTTTTCGTTCTGTATTTTTCCTCCTCGTGTTTTCTATATATATAAAAGTATATTTATATCACTATATATATATATTTTTTTCTATATAAAAGTATGATTATTAAATTCTAAACGTTTTTAGTCTTGCGGCTGAAGTTTGTTTAAAACAGGCATGGGCAAGCTTTTACGTGACTCGGACATGAGACATTTCTCATCACCATAGGCGGACCGCACTACTTAAAAAAAAATCTATTTATAAAACAAGAAAAAAGATGGTTATTTTTCGCTCGGTGTGCCATTCAGAAAGTCTAACTGACCGCAGTTTGCCTGTGGCTGGTTTAAAGTTTAATAAGTTGATGACAGGTGGAGAGAAGTGTGTGGTGTCAGGAGTGACAGATGATTGCGGTGTCGGCGACCTGATGCTTGCATCATTGAATCTGGTTGTATTTGAAAGGAAAGGGCTGTTCCTTCTTCTCACAGAAGCTGGTGAGACTTGAGTTTCTCTCGAGAAAAGAAACCTGGGTAGAGAATCTCAGGGAGTCAACAACCGGGGCGATGCAGTTAAAGGGGTCACCATGAGGGATGACACAATTATGAAGGTGGCGCTGTAGCGTACGACTCCAATTAGAAAGCCTCTGAAGTCGGGCTTGAAGTCATGTTAATCAGATTTTTAAAAATGTTTAGGTGTCCTCTATGACTTGTCTATATTTGCAAGAATTGCATTGTCCCAATTGTGCGAGCAGAAGAAATCCATCTCTGAGATCGTTATTTTTCGGTTTGTCAACATGCACTCCTCTCCCTACCACCATCGCCATCAATTATAGGTTTACAACCTTGAAATTATTTAGTGAAGCTATCTTTAAACATACTTTTATAAATATAGAATCATTTCTGTTTGATTATGTCTCACAATTATTTCTACATTCTGTTCGTCCGTTTCGTTTATTTTTTTTTGATATTTTCTACAGATTTTTTTTTTTTTTTGGATACTCCTACCTCCATCTTTGGATTGTCAAATTCTATAACATTTATTCACTGGCCTCTGTTTTACCCTGATTTTCTAGTAACGGTTATTTTTTTGTTTTACCATTGTTTTACTGGCAAATCTGTTTTAAGTTTGTTTGCTTCAGTTTATGGTTTTTAAGTTGCTGTTTTATTTTTTGTTGTTTCTCTTATTTTTATGACCAGTATTCTTTCATCTTTTATTTTTGTAAAGCAGCAGTAGTTGAAATAGCTTTGACAGCATGCTGACATGCTTAGTCTTATAGCAATATTTTCCACTTTCCAAATTGAGACCAATTCTTTGAAGAATACAACGATCTTCCTTTGTCCATAAATAACTCTATGACTAACTAACAAAGACCATTTTCTTTTATTAAGAAAGGTGACTAACTGATAACTGGCAGAATTGTTTGACGTTGGACAAAATGCAGTGGAATTTTTCCCCACCTGAGTTCAAATTCTGCTGAATTCAACTTTGCTTTTATTCTTTTGGGTTTGATAAAATACTGAGGGAGGGGCATGTCAGTGTTATCCACTAACCATCTCCCTTAAAATTGTTGTTCTAAAATTTGAAGTTATTGAATCCTCTTTCTCTGTTGTTAATCTCTACAGAGGTGTGGCGGAGTAACAAATGGTAGAGCGTTGGGTAAAATGTTTCATAGTATTTTGTACTGGTTCTTTTGTGCTAGGTTCAAATCTCACTGGCAGGAGGGGGCCTATACAACAGGGTACTAGGGATAAAATTTTAGCCAATTTAGACCCTTCCCTCCACAAAATTTTATGGCATTGTGTTGCCAATATCAAGTAATGTTTTTAATTCCAGCTTTTCTTTTAGCCCTGATACAAAAGTTCTGTTGATGCTTAAAAGAAATAAGAAAATAGAGTAACTATTAAGACTGCTTCCACAATATTTGCTTCCCTTCCTCTTCCTCCCTTTGTAGCTGCTACTCTTTACACACATCCTCTCTTTCTCTCTCTCTCTCTCTCTCTCTCTCCCTCTCTCCCTCTCTCCCTCTCTCCCCTCTCTCTCCCTCCCTCCCTCTCTCTCTCCCCCCTCTCTCTCTCCATTAGAGGCCAGCAAAAAAAAAAGTTTTAAAATAATTGCTCTGTGAAGTGTTCTCAGAAACCTTAATAAAAACTGTCATCTACTTCTCAAGTAGTCCTCCATGTACATAAGACACACACATACATATAAACACTCATACACACACACATTACATGCACACTGTATACAATCACTCACGCTATACACACTTGTATATTTCTTTGTCCTCAAGTAATCTACTTTTAATAATTTCCACTGCAAGTTCTAATTAACTCTTTGAAATTAATTGCAATGATTCAGTGATTTATCTAACTACTGGTGAGTGGGCTGAAGTGGGCCTCCACTAGTTGTTGAACCTAGTTTAAATTTATTGCAGATGTTTTCATTTCTGAGAGAATCTCCCCCCCTCCTTTTCCAGGTTTCCATCTTGTTCTTACTTCACCCAATTGTTAACGAGAACACTTATTTTGTTAGAAATAGTGTATTTACCTGCCAAAGCAGGTATGGGCAGCTGCATTAATTTCTTGTTCGGCTTACCATTCTGTTGTAAAGGAATGTTCTTGAATACTTAATTCGAGTACATGGTATTGTCCTTTACCTGTCCCTCCCTTTTTTTTTTCTCTGATCACTTATTTTTAACACTTGAATTTAGTACACTTATAACCTGATGGTACAGGTAGTACCATCAGGTTGTAGGGGTACTACTGAAAGCTATCTTGTTCTACACACACGCACACACACACACAAAGAGAACAGCTATATGGTTTACAGCAGATGTGTTTGAATCTTGGAGGTGAAGCACTTGAGCCATCACATTGCGACAAGATCTTGTGATATGTACCTGTTACAAAGGAAGTGTTTTCTGGACTTGAAGGCTGGTCTTTGAGATGGAGTCTTTACTGCGTTTAGGATATGAATTCTTCAGTGATAGTTAGTGAGATTTAGCATTTGGACCAGCTGTGTGGGTTCTTGGTGTGTGCTTTGGATTTAAAGGAAGGGCAAGGTGCAATATTTTTGTGATATGGTGCAGTAATCATTGCCATTTGTAGGAGATGGCATCACTATGACACACTGGAGGATGTTTCTGGCCTGGGGCAGTATGTATTCATGTGGTCAGTGACAATTTGGCATGCCTGTTGCATGTAGGAGATACTTGAATGAAGGAGGGGTATTATTGGACAAAACTTGAACCCAAGGCCAAATCAGAATGGAGTGTCAGTTCCATCAGCACTGGTTGCATTACTGTGGTCAGTCTGTCCAGCCAAAACCTGAGGGACAAATGGAGTATATGTGTGGACAGCTTTGTTTACCAGACCTTGTTGAAAAGAAGAAAACATTGAAAGTGAAACCAAAAACACTATTTTAAATTTCTGGGGGGCAAGGGCACCCTGGTTACAGAGGAAAGTGGGGCCCTAATAGATCTGGTCTCCTGGAAGTTTTTTTTGTGGTCAGAAGGAAGGAGTTTCAAAGTGAATAAGGTTTTTGATGGTTAACTTTTTATCTGTTGGAAGTGAGTATAAGAGATTAATTGGCAGGGACAAAAGCAAGGAATGGGATACACTACTGTAATCCTCAAAATTGGGATCTATCTCTGTAAAGAGGGCTTAGCTCTGGGTTGCATTACTGAGGGTAATGGAAGGATGTTCTCAGGGGTAGTGGTCTTGTGAATTTGAAGTGATCAGATAATTTTTAACATTGAATTGTAAGTGTAGCTATGAATCCCACATGGGGGATTTGGTGCTGTGAGGGTCTTGTTTAACACTTTAGAGCATTCAGATTCTATCAAATGTAATCCTTATTTATTCACATTGTTTTGAATCAAAGCTATGAGCATCATCTTATAGCTTGAGATTTTGATATGATTTTGTTTTTTTAATAATAAATGACATTGTAGGGTAAATGAGAGAGGCCAGATCTTGATTGGTTTGAACATAAAACAAGTAGGATATTTTGGCTGGGTGTGGCTGGTTTGAATGCTAAAAGGTTGAGAGGATAGTTACACTTAACTGCTGAGTTGCTTTTGATGTTTCATAATTGATTCACATTCTACCAAGGATATAGTTAGCATACAACTTGTCAGGTCGTCTGACCAGTCATCCGTTTTGAAAGTACAAGAGGTTGCGAGGTGATTAGAATATGGCAATGGTGTGTGTTATATTTACTTGCGTACAAAACTTCTATAATACAAGATTTCTTAGGTTTGTCTATTAGTCAAGCATCTGATTTTCTTTATTGGAAGTTACATATAAAACAACTTCTACTGAGTAACTCGTGTGTGTTAAGCTTTTATTGTTTACTTGTTTCAGGCGTTAGACTGTGGTCATGCTGCAGGATCATCTTGAAGAATTTTTAATTGAACGAATCAAGCCCATTACTTTTAAGCCTGGTACATTTTCTATTGGTCTCTTTTTGCCGAACCGCTAAGTTACAGGAATGCAAACACACCAACACTGGTTGTCAAGTGGTGGTGGGGGACAAACATGAACACACACACACACACACACACACACACACAGGCTTTCAGTTTCCATCTACCAAATCCACTCAAGGTTTTGGTCAGCCCAAGGCCATAGTAGAAGACACCAGCCCAAGGTGCCATGCAGTGGGACTGAACCCAGAACCATGTGTTTTGGAAGCAAGCTTCTTAACACACAGCCATGCCTTGAAAATAAACTTTAGGGCAAACATTTCTTTTACCTTTTTACTGGTTTGTCATTGGAATGTGGCCATGCTGGGGCACCACCTTAAAGGGTATATACCTAAACAAGTTAACCCCAGGCCTTATTTCTTAAGTCTCGTACTTATTCTGTCAGTATCTTTGGCTGAACTGTTAAATAATGGGAATGTAAGCAAAACACTGGTTGTCAAATGGTGAAGGTGGGGGACAAACTTACACATACACACAATGGGCTTCCACACAGTTTCCATCTACTGAATTCACTCAATGGCTTTGGACAGCCCACGGCTATAGTAGAAGCTGCTTGCTGAAGATGGTACCTTATGGGACTGAACCCAAAACCACATGATTGCAAAGCAGGCTTCTTGATCACATAGCCATGCTGTACTTATCCCTTGAATACAACACACGCACGCCATGTATTGAGTGAAACTAAATTTGAATATGTTAAACTTGGTTGAACCTTATCAAGACAACCCACCCACCTATATGTTAACAAAAGTTGAACTCTGGCCAGTCCACCATTGCCTAACCCCACCCCCAATGAAACCCTTGTCAATTATCAATGTGTCAGTTATGTGAGCTATCCACTGCCCTTCCCTCCTCGTCAGTAATAATTTACTGTAAACTAGGTCCACTGGGACATAGAAGTGGGTGTTCTTAAAGGTGAGGGCGATATTCATTAACCTACCAATGCTGCTGCTACTACTACTACTACTACTACTACTACTACTGGTGTTTGTGGTGTAACACACACGTTCTTTTGACATGCTAAATTTGTGGTTTTTAATCTAACATTTAACACCAAGCCCTCAATAATCAGCACAGTTCGGTAAAAGTCCATTTCTCTCTCTCTTCTCTGAAGACTTCTAATCAGTTCTTTTTAATTTTGATAGACTTAAAAGTTCATTTTCTGACTTTGATAAGTTTTTTTTCTTTTCTTTTTAAGCATTCTGATTCAGAGGGGGGGGGGGTTAGTGAGGAGAGAGAGAGAATCCAGTACAAAAATCACTCTTTCCACTCGAGTATGCATTGTCATTTGTTACAGTGTGGGCGTCTGTCTGTGTGTGTGTGTGTGTGTGTAGTTATTTAGCCTGGCATTTTTGTGTTTTGTGTTGATGAGATAAAACTTGTTAAACCAGTCACACATTCTTTTATATTTTTCTAATGGTGAAACACTATTAGCCACGACCTAAATTTTTTTTTAATGAATAATTCACTTCTATGTATATCATAGTTATAAGTTTTATTTCTTTTCGTTGAGTTGGTATTTTACTTCCCAGTGAGAAGTTTTTAGCTTAAATATGGTTTTATGAAGCTTTTTCTTTTTTTTTATTTCTAACCTTGCTCGACTTGTTTTCATGGTTCATGTCAAGGGTGATTAAAAAAAAAGAAAAAAGAAACAGGTAAAGCACCCAAGTACCAAATGCTCAGTCCCTGGGGAAAGTCTGGTTTCTATTCAATACGTGGTCCTGTAAAGTTATTGTAAAGATGCATAGCCTAGTGGTTAGGGTGTTACACTCGTGATTGCAAGATTGTGGTTTCAAGTCTGAACCAGGTGATGTGCTTTGTTCTTAACCCTTTAGGGTTTAAATTACTCTGCCAAATGTAGAGCTTATTCATTCATATGACTTTGAATTAATCATATATTATCTCATATCTTTGAGATTTTGATGTTATTGTCTATTTTTAGGATGACATTGTAGGATGTGTGTGAGAGGTTGGATCTGGTTAGTTTGAACTTAAAACGAGGCATATCTGGGCCAGATATGGCCGGTTTAAATGCTAAAGAGTTAAGTAAAACACTGTTCCAGTCTACTCAGACTGGCATCCCATCCAGGGGAAATGCCATCTTGGTCATGTCGGCACCATGGAAACCAAGTAACCAACCTCAAGGGTCTTAGGACTAGATACAGTAAAAAGAGAAAAATCTCTCTAAAGTTGGTTTTTGTTATATACCACCTCTGAAACCCTTTTGCTATTTTAACCCCTCTTAATGTGGTCCCCATAACTTTCAACTGACGCTGTTTAATCTGCCTTTCTGTGGCTGTTCCTGGTTAGACCCGATAGAGTAGATTTGATCAATCAAACTGTAATATGGTGTAATCAGACCACACATGGTGGTGGTTTCCTTGTTCAGCTCTGGTTTAGATCTTTGACCAAGGACATTCAGGCTCTGCTCTAATTTATTGGTCATATGCCGGATCAGAGATACAAACCATGGTCATCCTGTCAAAATGTATAACCCGGCAATATTTAGTTATTTTCTCTCTTGTCCTTGTTCAACTCTGATTTAGATTTTTTTCATTGACAACATTCAGGTTGACATTCAGGTTGTGAAATAGCGGCCATCCTGTAATAGATATTGTGTAACTGAGATAAAATCTTGCTTTAATGACTAATTGAAGGATGCTAAATGTGTGACCTGGTCATTCGTAACTGGAGAAGCTAACTAAATCTCGACGCAGGGTCAACAATTTGCTGAGATAAGACAACTTTTTGATCTTTATTTCCTATTCTTATGTTCTGACCAATTCTTACGACCGACTAATTCCTTAATCATTGGTTGATTTTTTTTGCTTTAATTAACTTTTGTAGCAATACAACTTAAATGAAGGTGACCCTGTAACTTAGATGAAGGCAGTGATATTGATACTTAGTAATGTGTAGTTCTTTGGGGGTGGGGTGAAATGAAATCCGATACTCAAGTAAAGGGACAGACGAACAGATCTGCGGTTATAATTGGCATTGTGTAAAAATGTTTGATTTACTTTTTTTTTTTAATTAGTGAAATGGATTGTAATTAAACTGGACAAATGTCTAATATATTTACTACATTGTTTTTTAGTATCTGGTTTTCCAATTAAAATTTCCCCTTCCATGTTTTGAGGATCAGTTTTGTCCCTCTTCCATGGGAAATGGTCATTAAATTGTTTAGCCTTGGGTCAGTTTTGATCTGACAGATAATCTGTCTTTCCACCTGTGACCATCCAGTATATTTTTATACTATTTTAGACAACATATCTACAGTTTTGACTTCTTTTTACAGTAGGGTGTGACTTTACAGTCGCTTGATCTGCTAGAAATAGCAGCCAGCTTTTCTTAGTCTTGGTCCCTTCTTTTACTTGTTTAGCATTGGATTGTGCCACTCTTGGGGTTGCTGGAGCATGATAATACTTTGAAGGGTTTTAGTCGAACAGATGGACTCCATTACTTATGGATTTTGTTTCCTTTTGAATTTTGGTAACTTTTTTTGGTCTTATTGGTTCAAGGTTTGTGGAAATGGGGCACCATTTGCAACCTGAAGTGCCTCCTTTGTAAAAGCTTACTTGCTGCTAACACGTCATTTAAATTCTATCCTGAAACAGTTGCATCTCACTGAATGATGGAGGAGCAACAGTTTGTATAACTCTCAAATCATTCCAGACTCAGTTTGTAGTTTTCTCACTTGAAATATTTTCTTTCTTTCTTTCTTAACATTTGCTCTTCCCAAAATGCAATTTTCTAGTGTTGTAGTGTCTGACACTTGTGTGAGTTGGCTTTTAGAGCTCTTCTGTTGAGGAGGAAACATTGGTTGGACCCATGCAATCAAATATTAATTTCCTTTTGGTTTCAACAACATTTGACATTGGGTGAAGTGGCTGAATATTCCACTGCATTTTTAACTATTCATAGAATTGTCAACTATTCATAGAATTGTCAACTATTCATAGAATTGTCAACTATTCATAGAATTGTCAACTATTCATAGAACTGTTGATTCTACTATTTGTAGAATTGTCATTGTGATGCTGTTGGTAAACCAGATCCTCAAGTTACAAGTATGATTCTCATGGGTTTCCATAATTTTTCTCGTAGCTACTGGCAAAGCAAGACTAATCTTGAACTATTGCTGAAAGTAGTTTTGGAGAGAATTTAGAATATTTTAAATGGCATTGATGGGTTGGTGTGATAGGCTGGCTCTTACTGGTTAGCATATTTAGGCCGGATATGGCTGGTTTAAATGCTAAAGGGTTAAGATAGTAGGTTGTAGATATCAAGGCTGTTGGGCTGTTATTTCTAGCATATTAAGCAACCACATATAGGCTCTAATGTTGCCAGTCTTGTTCAGTCACATGCATGATCTATTAATCATGTATTTCTGACGTCATATAACATGCATTTTTAAATGATTGTTGTTGTTTATAACTTTCAAATGGCCAGATCACTTGGTCATGGTCTGCTGCACCTCTCCTTGCAAAGCGTTGAGAAGTGATCAGTTACAGCTTATGCTGAATCTATTCCATGTTTTTGTGCAGACGCACGGTTCTTTCAGTGTTTCTTTTATTTACATCCTTTGTTAATCTACGTCAATAGAAACTATCACAAATGTATATTTTTAATGAATCCAGACATTGGACTGCAGCTGTGCAGGAGCACTGCAGTCAAAAGTTCTGTCGGTCACTTTGACCTCCCTCATAATAGTTAAATCTTTATCACTGATGTTTTAACACCTGCAGCTTTGTGCTTGCGACAGGCATTCTTGCAGTTGGATGCTTTTCTTGTCACCAACTCTCACCGGTTTCCAACCAAGGTAATATTCCCCCGTCTTCATGGGAGATTGGAAGCAATGGGCACTGCTTGTTTACGACTGTCATGCTGTCAAAAGAGAAACACATACACACACGTGTGTGTGTGTGTGTGTGTGTGTGTGTGTGTGTGTGTGTGTGTGTGTGTGTGTGTGTGTGTGTGTGTGTGTGTGTGTGTGTGTGTGTGTGTGTGTGTGTGTGTGTGTGTGTGTGTGTGTGTGTGTGTGTGTGTCCCCCAACATCGCTTGGCAACCAATGGTGGTGTGTTTACGTCCCTGTAACTTAGCTGTTCAGCAAAAGAGACCAATAGAATAGGTACTAGGCTTCCAAAGAATAAGTCCTGGGGTCGATTTGCTCGACTAAAGGTGGTGCTCCAGCATGGCCTCAGTCAAATGACTGAAACAAGTAAAAGTAATTGAGACCTTTTCTTATAGCTTTGAGGTTTCAGTGATGTCGTTGTCATCATCATTTAATACTCACTTTCCATGCTGGCATGGGTTGGCTGATTTGACTGGAAACTGGGGAGCTGCACCAGGTGCCAATTGGCAAGGTTTCTACAGCTGGATGCCCTTCCCAATGCCAGCCACTCTGAGTGTGTAGTGGGTGCCTTTTACATGCCATTGACCTGCCACCAGCATCAGCCACGACTACGATCTCACTTAGCTTCACAGGTCTACACAAGCACAGTATGTCGCCAAAGGTTTTGGTCACCTATCACTGCTTCTGCGAGGCCCAATGGTCGAACAGTGCTTTTTACATACCACTGGCATGGGTGCCAGTCAGAAGGCACTGACATTGGCCACAACTACAATTTCACTTGGTTCAACAGGTTTTCACAAGCACAGCATATTGCCTAACGATTGAAAGGTGGTTTTAATGGGCCAATTATGTGACACTGGCATCAGCTACGACTACAATGTGATTATTAGTGTAGGCTAAGTGTGAGAGGGTAGATATGGCCTGTTTTGAATGTAAAACGTGTTGAATGTTCAAACTGGATTTGGCTAGTTTAAATGCTAAAGGGTTCAAACTGTATTGATACATATGCACACATGCATGTGCGTGTATGCACACAGTGGGGTTTACACATGACTTCTGTCTACCAAATTTGTTCACAAGATTCTGGCTAATTGGAAACTATAGAAGACCAAGGTACCATGCAATGAAATTGAACATGAAACCACATGGCTGTATCATTCAATCACATCTTGGCTTAAGTTTATCTTGGTTGTAGGGCATAATCTGAGAGAGGTTTGCAACTCTTACATTAAAGGAATTTCTTTTTGTAGCTTATTAATGAAGTGGGGGTGGAGGGAAAGAAACAAAAGAGAAAACTAATCTTATCATCTTTACACCTTTTTGTTTTTACATTTTTATTTTTTATTATTTTTAAACTAAAGTGTGTGGGTGGAATAAACATACCAGTTCAAATATGCAGGTGGCATGAAGAATATGTCCTTCTTTGTACAGTTAGCTTTTTTAAAGTTAGATTTCCCACCTGGGAGAAACAAGACCCAACCTTTTTGTAAGTATGTTTGTTATGTGAAGAATGTTCGGAGGCCACCACAGAGGTATGTTGTGTGCAGCCTTGAGGGAATGACTTTATTTCTGTGGTTGATTGCTGTTGTAGAATACTAAAGGAGTATTATTAGCTCAGTTCATAACCAGCTACTTTAGTGAGGAGGGAATTTGGGGGGACATAGGAAATAATTTTAAAAAACGTTTTAATCCATGGACTGTCTGAAATATACTGAGGGTTGACTTCAACTTTGGACTTAATGTTTTATCTGGAGGGCGTTCATAAAAAGGTGGTGTTCTGAGATTTTTACATCGTGTCTTTTCTTGGGATTTGGATGTCGGCCTTTTTGGATGGTAATTACCCAGTTCTTTTTAGTTGTTGTTGTTCAATCCCTGTTTTACACTAATCCAGCAGGGCAGGCTTACTGATGGTGTAAGTGTTATGAGATTTAGCTGCTATTTTAGTAGACTGACTGACCATCTGCATCAGTAGTTATCGACCATTATTGTACCTATGAGCCCTTCAATTCCTATTTTGCTCCAGGTGCTCCCTCATAGCCATTCGAGGTTTTAAAAAACCCTCTTGTATTTTTAGAATTAAATATTAGGAATTGCATTAAAAAAAATATTTTGTGTATTGTAGAAGTATATAACTAATTTATTGCAGATTTTAACAATTTTGTGGACCCCAGTTGAGAACCGATATAGTGGCTCCCTTTTTGATTCATACTCTGGGATTCACTTCAGCTTTTCAAAGCATTTCTCATGAGAGAATTAAGTTGGCTTTCTTTAAATAGCAATCGGTGTAAGCCTAATTTTAATAAGTTATTTCTTCATAATTAACTGGATATTTGTGATCTATCCTGGTTTGCTTTTGTGAAGAAGTGGGGGCAGGGATCAGTTTCAAACTGTTGTACTAATTCTTCTTGATCAGGACTATAGCTCAGTAAGTCTTAAGCCCTTTAGCATTTAAATCGGTCATATCCAACCAAATAATTTTTACATGTTTTATGTTCAAACTAGCCAGATCTGGCCTTTCTGATCTCCCCTACAATGTCATTCTAAAAATAATCACATCATCAAAATCTCGAAGTGACAAGATAATGCTTGATTAATTCAAAACGATGTGAATTAATAAGGGTTACATTTGACAGTAATCTGAATACTAAGGGGTTAAGCATGAGGATACATGAATAATTAACACCTGCTTTTCCATACTTGCATCAAAATTTGTTGAGGCAAACTTACTACAGCTGGATGCCAGTTGCTAACCTTCACCTGTTTCCAGGTATCTTGTATCTTTTACTTGTCATTAGACTGCAGCCATGCTGGGGCACCACCTCAGATCTTTAGTCGAATGAATGAATCACTCCCAGTACTTTTTTTTGTTTTTTTTTTTAAGCTTGTTACTTATTCTTTTCTCTTTTGCTGAACTGCTAAGTTACAGAGACATAAACACACCAACACCTGTTAAGCAGTGGTGGGGGACACTCATACACACACGACAGGCTTCTTTCAGTTTCTATCTATGAAATCCACTCACAAGGGTTTGATTGGCCCAAGGCTATAGTATGACACTTTCCCAAAGTGCTGCACAGTGGGACTGAACCTGGAACTGTGTGGTTGGGAAGCAAGCTTCTTACCACAAAGCCATTCCTGCCATGCTCTATGGCATGGCAATATTTCCTCGTGACCAGACATATTTTCACAGAAGATTGGAAATGGACACTGCTTGCATAACAATGACTCTCTTTTACAACTATCACACTGTCAAGGTTAGGGGACAAACATCAAGATAAAAAGTAAAGGGTAGCATTATACCTAAGGGTTAAACAAAAAAAAAAAAAAAGGGTCACATGATGTTGGAATGTGTTGTACTCAAGTGAAAATGGTAGCAGAGGGAGTGTTTCTTTGATGTTCGTCAGGGAAACATAAATCTAAATAATTCCAGTGTGTCCTTTACTCCTGAATGGCCATTTCTGATTATCTACTTTGTTGTTTAACCCCAGGTCAGCCTGGTCACACTGGTCAATGATTTAAGGTAGTGGCCCCTGGCCCAAGACAGTTTATCCACAGATTGAAGGATCACACATATAATAAGTCAATATTTAATTAGTGCACACACACACACACACACACACACACACACACACTTGTTTCAGTTACTTGACTGCAGCCATGCTGGAGCACTGCTTTAAAATATATAATATGTATATATTACATATATATATGTATATATTACATATATATATGTATGACGGAGTTGTAAGAATCTTGCTTTCCAACCACATGGTTCCGAGTTCAGTCCCACTCTGTGACAACTTGGGCTAGCATCTTCCGTTATAGCCCTGAGCCAACTAAATCCTTTTGAGTGGATTTGGGAGATGGAAACTGAAAGAAACCCATCATATTTATGTATATCTGTGTATTTGTCTTTGTGTGTGTGTTCGTCCACCCCCACCACTGCTTCACTACTGGTGTTAGTGTGTTTACATCCCCCTTAACAGTTCAGTAAAAGAGACTAATAGGATATGTAGCAGATTTAAAGGAAAAAAAAATACTGTGGCTGATTGTTTGACTAAACTCGAGGTGGTGCCCCAGCATGGCTGCAATCCAATGATTGAAACAGTTAAAAAGAACGTATACGTAATGCAAAAATACCCTACAGACCGATAGTCAATGAAATAGAAACTGAATTTAACCCTTTAGCATTTACATTATTCTGTCAAAAGTAATGTTTATTTATTCATGTTTATAATTAACGATGCATTCTCTTGTAGCTATGAGATTTTGATGGGGTGAGTGTTAAATTTCACACTGATATTGTAGGTTTGCTATGAGAGGTCAATTTCAACATAAAACTGGTAGAATATTTAGGCCGGAATATGGCCAGTTTAAATGCTAAAGGGTTGAGCTGGCCGTATCTGGACAAAGTATTCTGCCTCATTTATATTGAAATTGGTCAGATCCAACATTTCACACCTAGCCTACCTACAATGTCATTGTAAAAATAATCACATTATTGAAATCTAAAAGCTATGAGATGATGCACGATGAATGCAAAACTGTATAAATAAGCATTACATTTGACAGAAATCTGAATGCTAAAGGGTTAGTTTCCTTTCTCTGCAGCCTGGTACTGAATGATCCATAGCTTGGTGGCTGGAGAAGCCACTGATGTAAGGCAAAGCAATGATCGGACAATATTTATTCTCTCCTTGACTGTTGATCTTGGTGTATATTATTAACTGTCTTTTGTTATACTTTTGGGTATGCTTCAAGGAAGATTTGGTAGAGGTTTCCAGTATGGGTTTGCAACAATGTAGAAGATTCCTCATTGCTTTATTTTTTACTGTCTTTAATTACTTAACTGAAGAAACTGTTATATTGTGAACTCTCTGGCAAAACACTTCCAGTGAGGCCAGAAAAGGGACTTCAAAGTTACTTCAACCCTTTAGCTTTCAGATTACTCTGTCAAATGTAATACTTATTTCTTCACCTTGTTTTGAATTAATCATGCATTATCTTTTAGCTCAATTGTGTTGCTCACTTCTAGTTTGATATTATAGGGGAGGTGTGAGGGACTGGATTTAGCCAGTTTGAACATCAAACAAATAAAATATTTTGGCTTAACCCTTTGGTGTTCAGATTAATTTGTCAAAAGTACTCCTTATTTATTTATGTTTTAAAAAATTTATCTGCTATTATCTTGTAGCTTCGAGATTTGAAAGACTGAATTGTTTATTTTTAGAATTACACTGCAGGGTAGGTGTGAGACCTGGTTCTGGCCAGTTTGGATAGAATATTTGGGCTGGATACTGCTGGTTTAAACACTAAAGGGTTAAAAGCTTTCGTCCTGCCTTTCAGCATCAGCCATTTCACCTGGGAGCAGATAGCTTGGGACAGAAGCAAGTGGCAATCAACTGTTTGTAAAGGCATGCAAACCTGCAAAGCCAACGGAATTGCTGCAGCAGACCAATGCAGGCAGGCCAAGAAAACTGGTGCCATCAAGTCCCCACCACTACCATCACCATTATCTGTCTGCACTGCCAGAGAACCTTCTGGGTGTGGCTTGACTTGATCAGTCACCAGTGCACCCTTGATGCTCAGCTCCAACTCCATGATGACCAGATAGTCCTCGTCACTGATGAACGAACACACATAATTGACTGAAGTAATATTTAGACATTATCTAAGGCAGCGAGCTGGCAGAAACGTTAGCACACTGGTGAAATGCTCAGCGGTAGTTTGTCTGTCTTTACGTTCTGAGTATAAATTCCACCAAGATTGATGTTGCCTTTCATCTTTTCGGGGTCAATAAATTAAGTACCAGTTGCGTACTGTGGTCGATCTAATCGACTGGCTACCTCCCCCAAAATTTGGAGCCTTGTGCCTAGAGTAGAAAAGGATATTATCTATTTGTTGAAATACACAATGACACATCCAATGTGGGTTTTGAACCAGCTGAACACCTGTTCATCTGGTGGACTTTAGTATCACTTCCTCTTGGCTATTGTGGACAGTAGTCCATGAGAAATGACGTTTTAGTTTTCAGTTAAGCTTCTTCATTCCTCAATGATAAATTTCAATATTAGCCAATGAAAGCCCTCGATTTTACAATAAAACACCGGTAATTTATCTGACTTGTTTAATGTAAATAAAATCTTCAAACCCTGTTGTCATTAAACTGCTGACCATGTTATGTCTTAAATCTAGAGGTGAATATCTCCTCTTTAGTGATGAGTCATGACAAAAATGTTGATTTAAAAAAATTTTTTTATTTTGCTTTGGGTTCTAATCAGACATTCCAGCTGTGACCAACCATCCGGTTTTCCTGACCAGGAGCACATTAGTGTCCTTTTCTTTCAAATCTATCCAGTTTGTTTTTACAGGTTTTTGTTTTCCTTGTTTACATTGGTTACACTATATTATTGGGGCATGTTATCATAGCAGGATGCCCTTCCCTTTCCTGCTAACCCATATCTGTATTTCAGTAACAGATATCTTTTTCTACACATTTTCAAAAGCACAGTCAGTACACAGCCTGTTGACAAGAGAAACGTGTCCACTGCCTGTAGGTGAGTAATTTTTAGAGGTGCGTGCGCACACACACACGCACACACACACGCACACGCACACACGATGAGCTTCATTCAGTTTGCATCTACCAAATCCACCCACAAGGCTGTGGTTGGCACTAATTGAAGTCCCCTGCCCAAATTGTCACGCATGGGACTGAAACCAGAATCACATAGTTGAGAAGTGAACTGCTTAACCATGCTATCATGCCTGTATCTCATCATCAAAAGAACAGAAAAAAAAAAAACGTTTGGCTGCTATTTCTGGCATGTTTGTCCATGCTGGGGTTTCTTTACATTGTGTTCAGGGAGGAGGGAGAAATCTATCTGTAATGATCAAGAAAATACATTCCTTGATGGGTGCAGATGACTAAAGAAAAGAAAAAAAGAGAAAAAGAAAGCCTAAACAAATGTTGTTTGCCCATTTGAAAAGTAAAGCTCGTTAGTTTGATTGGATTTTGTGTCATTATTGCAGTGGTTTGGATTTGCAACACTGTGGGAGAATTCTGTTCAAATAGTCTTCTAAACATAATTAGCAATGAAGGTTCTAAATTATGTACTATAGATATAATATATATATATATGTGTGTGTGTGTACATATACATATCTACATAAAGTGTGTGTGTGCATACGTGCGTGCATGTATGTTTGTGTGTGCGTGCATGTATGTTTGTGTGTATGCATGCATGTATGTGTGTCTGAGTGCGTGCATGTATGTTTGTGTGTGTGCGCGCGTGTGCATGTATGTTTGTGTGTGTGTGTGTGTGTATATATGGATGTCTATACATATGTATGTATGTTAGTGGAGGTGCATGGCTTAGTGGTTAGGTAGTTGCACTTATGATCGTGTGTTTGTGGTTTCGGTCCCTAAACCAGGCAATGCATTTTCTTCTTGAGCAAAACACCTCATTTCGCATTGTTCAAGTCCACTCAGCTGCCCAAAATGAGTATTCCTGTGATGAAGTGGCATCTCGTACAGGGTGTGGCAGATGGGGGGAATCCAAGAAGCCAGTTTTGAGTCTTTATTCCTCAGGTAGGATGAAAGGCAAAGTCGACCTCGATGAGAGAGGGAGAGGGAGGGAGAGAGAGGGAGGGGGAGAGAGAGAGGGGGAGAGAGAGAGAGAGGATGCAGACCATACTAAAACTCTTTGGTTATGTTATCGTTTAACATCCGTTTTCCATGCTGGCATGGGTTGGATGGTTCAACTGGGGTCTGGGATGCCAGGAGGCTGCACCAGGCTCCTATGTGATCTGGCAGTGTTTCTACAGCTGGATGCCTTTCCTAATGCCAACCATTCCGAGTGTACAGAATGAATATATGGTTACTCAGCATAACTGCAGTTTTGAAGCTGAAACATTTTAAAGAACCACACACATACACACACATTCATGCGTGTAAATAAAAAAAAGAAAGGAAAAAGGCAAAGAGTGAAAATTTTCAGATGATTAATACACAACTAAATATATATGGTTGTTTTTTCAGAAAACAAAAAGTAGTTTCACCAGTCCATAGCAAAACCGTTGTACTACACTTGGACAATTTTTGATAACTTGGCATCTGAAGCAGCTGGAGATATGATAGTTTGACCAAAAGAACCGGCTATTGCAAGCAAAAATAAACATTGAGAAGAAAAAAAAAAAATTCACATTTGGACATACAACAGTTTAACACAACAGCAACGATATATGTATATTAAGAATAAACTTGCTCAGCTTACACAGACCCATAGAATTAGATGGGAGATATGGTGTTACAAGTCCTACAGATGAGTCTCCCAATCTCATCTGTTAACTCTCTTTCTCTGTCTGTATGTGTGTGTGTGTGTACAGGTATTGGTTTGATGGTTTGATAGGATCCAGCAAACTGCAGGGTTGTCGAGCGTCGGTGTCTGCTTCGACATGGTTTCTGTGGCTGGATGTCCTTCCTAATGCCAACCACTTGACAGTGTATACTTGGTGCTTTTTTTGTCTTGGCACCAGCGCTAGTTAAGTTGCCAAGTAACTAGGAAGACCTGGGAAAAACCCAAAAGCCCCACATGTGCAGTTTTTCATGTCGGGTTTTGTGAAACTAAGGCATGATTTCAGGACAAACATAGATGGCTTGCTTTATACATGGCAACTCCATATTATGAGGGTGCGTGAGAGTAGTGGGAAAGAAGGCAGAGATAGGTAATGATGGGGTGCCAGAGCAATCTCCTTCAAAGTTCAAAAGGGTGAGCTTAAGAGGAGATACAAAATAGAAGATCGAAGGAGGAGGAGGTAGGAGAGATGGGTAGCATAATTAAAATCCCTTCCTGTGCTGACTTTCTGGTCTTCAGTTTATGTGCATGGATGTGCACCACTTTCAGTTATATAATACATGTACATAAGCATTTGCATGATAGCATATTTGCATGTGTACACATTTAGGTGTATTCACATAATGTATTAATTTTGGATACTTGTTGATGTAGTACAACTGCTTAGAACCAATGAAATAGGAATTAACCATATTGTTAGAAATCCCACACATCTCTTGGTAAGCAAATGCTTTTTTTCTTTTAGTCTGAGGAGAGAAAAGAAGTATACATGCAAAAACATGTCTCAAATAATCGCCCACATACTTAGTGTCAATGCCAAAACTGTTACCTTTAAGATAGCATGATTGCTCTTTTATATCTAGACATTGTCACACAGTTTAAATGTTTCATGCATAAAAGATTTAGAAAGAGCTTGAACAAGGCAAAAGAAAGAAAGAAAAATATCTAGTTTAGCATTGATATATTAAGTATCTTCCTAATTAAAAGTAATTAGCTGACTAAAATCGGAGCTTAGTTATACATATAAGTAGACAGTATTAAAATATGATAAATCGATCTTAAATTGTTTTACTGCCAGGTTTTGTAGTCCCTTTTCTTTTTTGCTGTTAATCCCTTTCCAATCCAGATTGTCATTGATGTTTTCTGTACATTTTGTTGTTAGTCATTATTTCTGACTTTTAGGTTTGTTAGTCTGTGCGTGGCCTCTGAAGATTGTAGTAATTTTTCAGCCTTGCTGGTATATTACTGTCAGAAACGCTTTAAATCTGATGTTTAATGTCTGCCAGTTTGTATTTTAATATCTAATGAGATCCTAATTTAATGTGTTAATTAAATTTAAGTACGAGGTATTTCATGTGTGCTTGTATGTACTGCTAAACAATTGACACTCTAAAAGTTTGTCAACTTAAGTTTCATGTTCAGGGATAGATATTTGACTAGGCTTGACCCAAGTTTAGTTAAATGGAATGTAATTTAAGTTTGCAGATGTGCCACTTGACCTAGTACATATGAAAAAGTACTGGAAGAGCTATGTTATCACTTCACCTTCTAAAAATAGCAAAATGTGCATGGATGTATGGTTAAGAAGTTTGCATTCCAACCACATGGTTTTGGCTGAAGTCCCACTTCTATAAACCCTTGTAAGTAGATTTGATACTCGGGAACTGAAAGTAACCCTTGTGTGTTTGGTCTTAACTTGAAGCAATAGTCGTAAGCAAGTGTCACCACCATAGTAGCGTCCACTTCCAATCTGTGAAAACGTTCTATGGGGTGGGGCACATTACTTAGAAACAGATGGTTGGCAACAGGAAGGGCTTCCAGCTGTAGAAAATCTACCTCAATGGCCTCCATCTAACTTGTGCAAGCCTGCAAAAAGGGACATTAAAATGATGTTGCTCTCCCACATCATACCCTATGTGAGAAAAGAACAACTTTGGATACTGTATAGACAAGTTAACAGTATTTAGGGAAAAAGACAGGAATGGCTTTGACAGACTGCTATATCAGGGCTGGCTTAGGATTACATAAAGTACATTATCTATTTGGTTATCAAACTGGAAGAGAAATTACAGGCGAAGATTTGAAACTCGAAATTTTTATTACTGAGTAGTGGAAGTATGGCAATGTACTTAAGAAGCTCATTTACCAACCATGTGGTTTCATGTTCATTCCCACTTTGGAGTATTTCTTTTCTATTATAACCTTGACTAACAAAAGTCTTGAGTAGATTTGGACGGAAACTGTGTGGAAGCCCTTTGTGCGTATGTTTGTTTGTAGCCTTGTCCAGGCATTAAGTGAGGGTTGTAAATGAGCATTGTCAGGTATGTAAGGTTGGTTGTTTGTACCTTTCAGTGAAAAACATGTTTGACCAGGGGAAATTATTAGCTAGTTTAGAAACGGGTGAAAGTTGGTGACTGGAAGAGCATCCAGCTGTAAAATTCCTGCCAAAACGGTCACAGATGTCTAGTGCAGGCTTCTGCCCGGCCGGCTCCTGTTAAACCATCCCACCCATGCCAGCCATGGAAGACAAACATTAAACAATGATGATGATATCCAGCCCAAATATTTTACCTGTTATATGTTCAACCTGACCATATCCAATCTCTTACACCTACCCTACAATGTCGTTCTAAAAATATACAAATGCACCATTGAAACCTTGAAGCTACAAGATAATGTGAATAAATAAGCAATATATATGACACAGGAGTGGCTGTGTTGTAAGTAGCTTGCTTACGAACCACATGGTTCTGGGTTCAGTCCTCCTGTGTAACACCTTGGGCTAGTGTCTTCTGCTATAGCCTTGGGCCGACCAAAGCCTTGTGAGTGGATTTGGTAGATGGAAACTGAAAGAAGCCCATCGTATATATATATATATATATATATATATGTATATATATATATATATGTTTGTGTCTCTGTTTGTCCCCCCCTCCCAGCATCGCTTGACAACCAATGCTGGTGTGTTTACTTCCTCATAAATTTGTGGTTCGGCGAAAGAGACCGAGAATAAATACTAGGCTTACAAAGAATAAGTCCTGGGGTTGATTTGCTCGACTAAAGGCGGTGCTCCAGCATGGCCACAGTCAAATGACTGAAATAAGTAAAAGAGTAATAATCTGAATGCTAAAGGGTTAATAATGAGAATATTTGTATTTACTCCTCCTTTCCCTCCAAGTTATTTTAAAATTATTGCTTATGGAAACACATCTCCTTACATTATCCAACCACCTAAAACTTAAGTGCCACTGTTTTTTCATCCAGTTTGCTTGCTTGATTGCGACAATATTGTCTATACTGCTCTCTCACACTACTTCAGTGTATCGAATATTTGATGGTCTTTGTGTGTGTATATAAAATCAAGTGTTGTAAATCAAAATGAGAAATGAACTTTCCAAAATATCTCAACTCTTTCAAATAGCAAAACCACTGCCTTCACATGCTTTTGGAATCCGGCTGATATACATCCAAGTTTGAAGCTTTGTGGTTATTCTTTAGATGTTTCAATTGATTGCAGCCATGCTGGAGCACCACCTTAAAGGGTTTTTTTTTTTTTTTAAGTCAAAGAAATTGACCTCGAGACTTGTACTTTGTAAGCCTAGGACTTATTCTTTTGTTGAACCACTGAGTTACGGGGACATAAACAGACCAACACTGGTTGTCAGGTGGTAATGGAGGGGACGGATACAAATACACACATGACACCTTGGCTTCTCTCAGTTTCTTTCTACCAAATCCACTCACAAGATTTTGATCGGCCCAAGACTAGTAGAAAATACTTGTCCAAGGTTCCAATGAGTAAGATTGAACCTGGAACCATGTGGTTGGGAAGCAAGCTTCATACCACACAGCCATGCCAGCTTGCACACACACCCACACCCGTTATATGCAATTGAAGCAGTATTAAAATCAAAATAGCCATCTATGTATCATATTAAATGTATACTCACTGTTGATTAGCCAAGTTACTGTTGTATTTGTTCCGAGATTACATCCCATATGGATGTGCCATGTTAAAAACACAATAAATATCAGGAGGTGGTGAAAATTAATTCCAGCAATGATCTGTGTAATCATATTTCTGCTAGAAATAATAGGACAACATTCCTCGGTTTTTGATTTAAATAAAAGAAAATTGCTTGAAAAGGAAGTGGTGGGTGAAACTACGTATTTAAGGCTGGAATGCCTTTAATCCTAAGTATATCAGATCAAGACTCACCTATGGTTTAACAATCCTATTTATTGAGATTCCAACTCTTAAATTTTGAATCTAAAGTGGTTTGTACATGTAGAGGGTCTGATGTTTTGATAAGCCCCCTCCCTCCCAACAAATATAGGATCTTTTATTCCAATAACTACCTCCTTTACAAATAAAGGGTCTTTCACTTTAATAGCTTTTAAGAATTACTCAAAAGATAAAGGTCTTTTTCCTCCCCCCCCTTTTTGGTTTGTGAAAGAAACTAGTGTTTCATCTTGTGCCAGGGTGTTGTTGAAGAATGTACTGAATGCACCCTTCTTGCACACATACGCACACCCCTACTGAATCGTTCCAACACAAACACTCTGTGTGTGTCCATGTATATATATATATATATATATATATATATATATATATATATATATATATATATATATATATATATATATTCTCCGCTCTCCATTAGTTTTAAACCAGAAAGGTGAATAGCTTGTTTGTATTTCTCAACCTTCAAACGGAAACTTTCTCTCTCTCTCGTGTCTTAAGGAATCAATCTGTCTTTCTTCAACTGGGGGGTTGCAGGTGAGGGGAATCATGCTATGACTCGTGTTTGTTCAATCTCATCCTCCCTATCTATCTCTAATCTGTTACAAAGCAGTATTTTTTCTTTATCTATGATAGTTTTTTTCTTTATTTTCTTTTACCCTAACGGGACACATTTGTATGCAATTTAAGTAACGAATTCTCGGTCGACGATAAGCAATAAGCATTCTGCTCATTTGAACAAATGAATTCTGTCTTGTGCGAGTGGTTGAGTACTCCACAGACACGTGTACTTTTAAATGTATTTTTTTTTCGTTGAACCAGCATGACACTGTGTGTATGTGAGAGAGAGAGAAAGAGGTAAGACTGGACTTTTCACTTAGAAGTACAATCCAGAGTGAGACAGAAGGGGGGAGGTATAATCGACTAAAAATTTTAACGACTCTTAAAGAGGAGATAAATTTGACCTGGTGGGGTAGGGATTGAAACTCAGTGTATGGAGCCCTGGAATGAATGTGGCAAAGCTTTATTCGTTATTTTAGCGATTATGCCCTATTTCCCCACCAATCCTCAGTATTATGAGGGAAGCTGCTAAATCAGTAGGTCTCAACTGGGGTCCACATGGGCCTTGAGAGTCCAGAAAGATCTTTTAAAATTTATGAGTAATAAAAGATAAATTGCTTCTCCTTCTACAGCTCACCAAATATTTTGATATTTCTTTTTTGATATATTTCTTAATATTTAATGATAAAAATATATTAGGATGTTTTAAATATAGAATGGTTGAGGGTCTACAGATGGAAAAAAAAATGGTTGTAAACCACTGTGCTGAATGGTTGCTTGACCTTCAAGAAATATATCAAACTGCTCCTAAATCACAACCTACTACTTATATACTACTTCTTTGACTATTTTTAGTCATTTGACTGCAACCATGCTGGAGCACTGCCCCATGTCAAACAAATCAATCCCAGAACTTATTCTTTGTAAGCCTAATACTTATTCTCTCGGTCTCTTTAACTGAACCACTAAGTTACAGGGATATAGACACACCATCGGTTGTCAAGCGATGGTCACACACATACACACTACGGGATTTTTTCAGTCTCTGTTTACCAAATCCACTCACAAGGCTTTGATCGGCCTGAGGCTATAGCAGAAGACACCTGCCCGAGGACTGAACCCAGAACCATGTGGTTGGTAAGCAAGCTACTTACCACACAACCACTCCTACGCATATATATATATATATATATATATATATGATGCCTTTGATCCTTGATCTGGTGTTAAACCCCTTCAGCATTTTCATGGCTTTACTATTTTTCTCACAGTGACTTTCCTAGTCGAGATATTTTGACCAGGTGTTATGTTTTGTGTAGAATCACTAGGCAAAGCAGGGTACCTGTAGCCAATCTCACTTAACTCTTGTCATCCTTCAATGCAGTTAAACAGCCAATCCCAACCAGTCCAGATTCACACAATGTCTTGTACAATTCATCCTTTCAATCACAAAATGTGGCTCATGGGACCCCCC
The DNA here is from genome assembly GCF_046866305.1 of Octopus bimaculoides. Lineage (NCBI taxonomy): Eukaryota > Metazoa > Mollusca > Cephalopoda > Octopoda > Octopodidae > Octopus > Octopus bimaculoides. The sequence continues at coordinate 15,903,654 of NC_142954.1, read as the reverse complement.
CCCCCATTTGAGTGATTTTCCTGAGCCAGCATGTCGCAGGATGGTGACCCATTTACAGCTGAGTGGACTGGATCAACATGAAGTGTTTTGTTTTGCTCAAGAGCACAATGCTCAGCTGGTCTGGGAATCGAAACCAATTTTGTAATCCTGGTGCAACACCCTGACCACTAAGCCACTTGCTTTCACTAACTACTGTAAACTTGACTCGTTGCTGTAAGCCATGGGGTTTATTTTTACTACTTAGTTGAGGAGGGGTAGGGAACATTCTTGATCTTTTTTTTTTTTTTTTCCCCCAAAATTCCTGAAATTGGTACGGGGAAGGGGCAGTGATCGTGAAACCAGAGAACAAAATTTAAAAGCTTGCAACAGAAGGAACTTTTAGTGAGTGGGAACCAGAGAACATTTAAAATCTTGCAAATCCCAGATGGTGGTGTTTAACTGATTAATGGCTGAAACCTGCTTTCCAGAAACTCAGAATGCAAACTGCTGGAACAGAAACAGGTGTCTTGTCTGCTGATTTAACAATTCCACTAATATACTTCCTTGGACTTGTACTTCATTTCATTGATCCTGAAAATACGAGAGGCAAAGTTGGCTTTCCTGGGATTTGAAACTCTGTGCAGGGAGTTGAAATAAATACCACAAGGCTTGTTATCCTATGTTCTAAAAATTCAGCTTGTTTTCTCCTTGTAGGAGCTTGCTGTGTTGAGTTTGTAGTTCTGTTTGTAGACTTTGAAATGATTGGGTCCTGTATGGTTTGATGTAGAACAAAATGAGCCCCTTCCCCCATTGGTTTGTAGAGAAATGAGGCTCCTTCTCATTGGTTTGTAGAGAAATGAGAACCCCCCCCCCCCCCCCTGCCCCATTGATTTAATGTGAAATGAGATCCTCCCCCTCGGTTTTATGTAGAGAAATGATCCCCCTCCCTCATTGGTTTGATGTTGGGAGAAATGAGTCCCCTCTCCCCCCATTGGTTTGATACACAGAAATGAGCCCTGTAGGACTCTGTACATTATAAGGAAACCCACCATAGCCTCAGAAGGTTAAGGAATTTGCTTTAGATTAAATCAAGATGTTATCTTATGTAGCAAGACAACTCAAGATATAGTAGATACTGACTGGCATTTGTTGATGTGGCAGAGTTGATGTGGCTGGCTGGCTATGGTGATGATGGTAGTGAGTACTTAGTTATCTCATCCACAACGAGGTGAAATGAGATCTGTGAAACTGTACTATACCAAGAAACCCAATAAAACAGACTACAACCAGTTATAAATTCACAATCCATGCATAACTTGGTAATGAAATTCCTTTATCCACACCAGCCACATTCCTCCCTGCTGCCCCCTCCTCATTTGTCACAGTGATGTAGTTGTGGGTCACCTTTACAAATTACCCCCCCCCCCCCCCATCCCCCCCTTTCAATCACGAGAGAGTTCTTTTCTTCTCCTTAAGTGAAATTCTTAATTACAAAGTCGGTCAACAAATTGATTGTTACAATGGTGTATGATATTAAATGTATGTAGAAGGCAGTGGGGTGTATACAATAATAACAATGGATGTATATTTACCTTATAGTCATTTTACAGTCAAACAAACAGCATCTGGCAGAATAGGTAGAATTTTATGGGTTGGCAGAAACGATAAGTTGCCGAAGTTTAGCACTTTAGAGAAAGATTGTTCAGCATTGTTAAATAAATAGATTTATGAATAGTGTACTTGCTGGATATTTTTGTTTAAACAAATTTAATGGCGGCAAATGTTAGTCACTGTTACCAAGTGTTTAAAACAACGGTTCTCCAACCATTTTTTACCTCTGGAACTCTTTGATTCCGCTTATACTCGGATGGACCCTCTTCGCCATTTGATATTTAAAAAAAAATCTCTAATTTTTAGAATTAAATATGAATTATTAGATGTGGCTGTGGCAAGAAGTTTGCTTCCTAACCACATGGTTCCGGGTTCAGTCCCACTGCATGGAACCTTGGACAAGTGTCTTCTACTATAGCCTTGGGCTGATTAAAGCCTTGTGAGTGGATTTGGTTGACGGAAACTGAAAGAAGCCTGTCACACAGGGCTGTGAAACTATACAGACTCTGATTCCAACTCACAATTTCTTTATTCTTTAATATAAACCAGTTATAGCATAGAGGCCTATCCAAGTACAAGCGTAAAGCCTAAAGTTAAGAAGAAAAAAAACAGAAAATTGATCCAGTATTTGTTTTATGAATACCAAAAGAATGAAAAACCCAGTTAATTTTTATGATATTTGAATTGAGTGTAAAAACCATACCAAACACTGCATCCTATGGCACAAGTCTGCCAGTCCCTGCCTGTCATCGTATGATGATCTGTTGAGTTTTCTATTCGTTGTCTGATTACTGATATGAAAAAAAAAAAATGTTAATTACCTTCCCTATTAGCATTTGATGTTTAATGGGATAAGAGCATGAAGAGGTGTTGAATGGCCCCAAACAACTTGTGCCACAAAATGACTTTAGCCCTTTAGCATTGATTACTCTGTCAAATGTAATGCATATATATTCATCATAAATTCATCATGCATTATTTCATAATTTTGAGACTTCATTGATGTAAAAAGCTAAAACCACCTGGTTCTGTAGTACAAAATGTCTCGTTTTTATAAGTTTTGAATTAAAATCTTTCACCAAACCTTAGTCACAATTTATGTTCCTAACACTGGCTTAATGATAACTAAGTTATTTTACTAAATTCTTTGTTATATTTAAAGTAATTCAAAGAAACACAGAGCATCTCATCAGAAATACTGTAACGAAAGGGTTAAATATTTAATATCTAGGAGGGTCCACCAGTGTAAAATAGGAATAAATGGGGTCCATTGATACACTGGGTTAGATATATTGTTGAGGCATTGTTTTACAGCAGGATGCTCTTCCTGGTGCTAACCCTAAGCTGTTTTTCATGTAAGGAATCTTTTATTCCATGTACCTTCAAAATCACAAAACTAGCAGAGGATTTATTTTGTTTGACAGGGATATGCTGATAGAACACCACAAACAGCATGACTTATGAATATGCATGATTTAAGCTAATGTAAACTGTGTGTATGGCTGTGTGCTAAAAAGCTTGTTTACCAACCACATGGCTCTGGGTTCAGTCCCACTGTGTGACACCTTGGGCAAATGTGTTCTATGGCCTCAGGTCGACTGGAGCCTTGTGAGTGGATTTGGTAGATGGAAACTGAACGAAGCCTGCCATGTGTGTGTGTCCCCGTGTACACCATTGCTTGACAACCGATGTTGGTGTGTTTACGTCCTCATAACTTAGCAGTTCGGCAAAATAGACTGATAGAATAAGTACTAGGCTTACAAAGGATAAGTCCTGGGGTTGATTTGCTCGACTAAAAAGGTGGTGCCCCAGCATGGCCGCAGTCAAATGACTGAAATAAATAAAAGAAAATGCACTTGGAAACTGAAAGATCATTGTATATATTTGCACCACCTCCTCGTGACATCATGTGACTTAGTGAACAAACATCAACCTCACACAAGTGGCGCCATCTGTTGACAATCTTCTGGGCCACAGGGAAATGTTACGAGGATTGGCAGCAGGAAGGGAATTTTGGCCATAGAAAATCTGCCTCAACAATTTTCATGTGACCTCTGCAAGCACAAGTGGACATTAAAACCATGATGACGATGACACACGCATATTTCTGTATTGAACCAGTTTTTTTTTTGTTGCCATATCATCCCTGATAATAACCAATGTCAATATTTGTGAGAGTGACATGGTCAGCACAAATGCTACTTGCTAATTATTATAACTAATTACATTCTATAATTGATTAGATAATTTGCAATGTCTATACAATAGAACGACAGGATAGAAATGGCTGTCAAATCTTTCTCAAATTACACATTTTGTGTTCCTGAAAGGTTAAGTTCTCTATTGTATCATTCACTGTTTATCCACAAATACTGTTACAATCAAAAACAAGGCCATAGCATATTTTATTGTAGTTCTACTTCATGACTGACCAGGGGCTAAATGACAAAGCATTTCTGAACAAAAGACGTCCATTTGTGGATATTTCGCCATTTCAGAACTTGTCCAGTTGATTGAAATAAAGCTATAATGTGGCTTTTAGATATAAATATTTGTGAGTGTTTACTCAACTGCCTGTATCTGAGTTACTCGAAAATGAAGTCACTGATGCTTATGTATTTTTCATCATATTCTACTGAACACTTTGATATTATTTATTGGGATATATACATCCTCTGTGTGTTTATATTCAGCTCTAAAATATTCATAATTCACTGGTGAAAGTTACACATTTCTATTATTATTCTTTCCAATTCTCCCCTTGGGCATATTCTCAGTGCTGCTGTTAAAGGTCATCATCTAACATCCGTTTTCTATGCTGGCATGGGTTGGATGGTTTGACAGGATCTGGCGAGTCACAGGGCGATGTTGAGCTCCTATACCATCTTTGGCACAGTTTCTATAACTGGATGCCATTCCTTATGCTAACTACATCACAGGGTGTACTGGCTGCTTTTATTATGCCACTGGCACTGGTGAGGCACAGGCTACCAAGCAGCCTGCAAGAGCAGGAAAAGATCTGCTTCGGTCCTTATAACTTAGTTCATCACAAAATAATTTTAAGAATTGGACCCATAAAGATATCCAGGAACAATTTAACCCTTTAACATTCAGATTGTTCTGTCAAATGTAATGCTTATTTTTTCATTAAAATTGTTTAAAATTAATCATGCATAATCTTATAGTGTTGCGGTTTAGATGATGTGATTATTGTTACAATGTCAGTGTAGGTTAGGTGTGAGAGGCTTGATATGGCCAGATGGAATGTAAAATATGTGGAACATTTGGGCTGGATATAGCCAGTTTAAATGCTAAAGGGTTAAAGGTTTCTTTTCTTCCATGTTTTAAAAGATAATTTGTTCTGTGACAGTTTCCCGATGTTTGAGATGTTAGAATCCTTCAATCTTTAGTCAATGTTCAAAGATGGCAAATCTAAGAATGTTTATCGTGAACCTCTTTGCCAAGAATTATTTCTGCTTTGCCAAGAATGACATTTTTGAAACTGTTACAAAGAAAATGTTTTCATATTAAACATACAGAATCCTTTTTCTTTACTTGTTTTAATCGTGGCCTTGCTGGAGCACTGCTTTGGATGTTTTGGTTAAACAAATCAACCTCAGAACTGTTTTTTTAAGTGTGATACCTATTGTATTGGTCTCTTTTGTGGAACTGGTTAAGTTGCAGGGACATAGATAAACCAACACCAGTTGACAAGCAGTGGAAGGATGGACATACCTTTCTACACACTAACACAACAGGCTTCCACACAGTTTCCATTTACCATATTAACTTGTAGGGCATTGATTAGCCTGGATCTATAGAAGACAATTGCTTAAAGTGAAACCATTTGCCAAGAATTTTTCAGATTCTTTTTCAAAAAATTGACCACCAATGAAGTTGTCTGGTTCCAGAATGTTCCCTGGTATCTTGTTAGATACCATGGAACTAATGTTCTCTAGTAGTGATAATGTGTAGTCACAGTCCCCTCTTCAATGGAGGTGACTTTTTTGTACACATAAAATGCTTCCTTGGACAGTTTTTGTTTTGCTTTCTTGATTTATAGCAATTCTGTTAGTGTCTGTCTGTTTGTCTCTGCCTGACATGGCAGCCCTGTCTAAGAATTAATCAGATTACAATGGAGAGAAATGAGAAGTCATTTACGTTATTAATAAAAACAGAAGCAAATCTTCTTTTTTTTATCTTGTCCTAGAATTAACATTTTTTTTTTTTTGGTCTAGATTTCTAATTATATTTTCGGTTAGAACTGTTACCATAGCAACTCTATGCTTAGCTACAACTTTGGTTTTGGTAAGGATTGCTAAATTATAACATGGTAGTGTTGAACTGATTCTCTTTCTACTTACTCTGTAGAAAACAAGACACTTGGTCATTATTGAATTATGAATCCTTCAAGGGGATTGCTAATTATTTACCTAGGTGGGTTTACAAGATCATTATTAATACTGGATAGTCATTGGTCTTTCTTTACTCATTTGCCAACCTCATTGAAAGAATAAACCCATGTTTCAAGAGAACTTTTTAGTCCATTTGAGGAGATGGCAACCCCTCTAATGCTGGTGCCATGGTTGGGAAGCAAACTTGTCACAGGAAGTTTGTATCATAGAATCAGGGGTGGTCTTAGGCAGGTTGGCATCAAGGGTTAAAACCAAAACTGCAAGCTAGCAAAAGCCAATTATTCAGTACTTTTTGATGCCTGCTGCTGTCCCCATTTTAAAAACCTTTAGGGAGTTTATTGGAGGTGTGTTTTGGCTGAAATAAGGTATTTGACACCTGCGCATGATTCTGGAGTTTGATCCTGGGCACTTTGATCCTGGGTAGAACCTTGCTCTAATCTTTACTGTCTTGGTCTACCTCACTGTTGGGTATTGATTGTAGTAGACGTGAAAAATATTTACCACGGTATAAAGATTTCCCATACTGTGATTTGAACCCTGTTGGTGGTAGATGATAGCTATAAATCATTTGGCAATGTCAGCCCTTAACACAGTCGTTTTTTTTTGGTTATTCTCTCAACAGGACTTGTAGTAGGCCCCATTTTGACTTCTGATAATATGGGACAGATGTGGGTATGAATGTATTTTATAAAGAGTGTTGAGCACCAGGTAAGGATTGAACCAGTATATCATCTATAACTCTGTGAGTCACTCCACCATGAAACTCCTTTAATTACTCAGAAATATTCTCATCCTCTATTTTTCCATTTTGGTATATTTTGGCTGAATATATCTTATGGAATATTAGTAGCCTGTTGCTATTCTTTGATATCCAACATCTGACTTTGCCATATATTTTTATCCTTCGTCTTGGTCTTCCATGCATGACCTCCACTAAAAATATGCACTTTTTTTTTTTTTTTTTGGTTACTATAATTGTTGTAGCAGTAGAGAACATGGTTGTGGCCCAGTGGTTGGGGATATACCAACAGGATTGGAGTACACCTGTAAGGGACTTGTGTTAAGTTGAATGACCTTTCTTTGGATTCAATCCAAGATGTTGGCATTACCTTTAATTTTCTACCTTGACAGTTGGGTTTCAGTTAACACCATATGTCTAACAAATCATAACTACCCCCATATCTTTTTAGGCTTTGTTTTGTTAAATGTAGAAAAAGTGGCAGTTCCTGTGACCCCTTGTATATCTCTCTGAGTGTGTTATGTAATTGATACTGTTAATATTCCACTGTGAGCACTGCAAGTCAATCCCTGTGGTGGTGAGGTGGGTGTGAGTTTGGAGGTGATTCCTGAAGGCAAACGTTCTGGTGGTATCAGTGGTTAATGGCACCTGTTTGGTTGGACATAATCTAAGTAATTTATGTCAAGAGTGCTTGAGTGAGAGTAATAGGAGACTAGCGGGGTCTTGGGATTAGAAGCCATTGTTATGACAGCAGAGGAAAAAACATGTCCAGATGCTGGAGTAGGCTTATGGGGATCCATTTGTTGGGGTTGGTGTCTGTGTGAGGGGACTTAATTTTGATCAGTCAAATGGCCCTTCCTTAGATAATACAATATCTTCCAATGTCCAACAGACCATACTTGCCTCATTTTTCCCCATCTGCCACAGATTCTTCATTTACCTATCTCTTGATCACACACAATAACTATCTTTAGTACCCGAGGACCATCTTCCTACCTCACTTCTACATCAGCTTTCCTGCAGGTTTATATGACATCTGTGCTTTTGAAGAATTGTGTGAATATGTTTGTGTGTTGCCTTGACATCACTTGAGTGTAAATGAGCATCATCATACAAGCAATGCTGTTTCTAGTCTTCCATGAAAAACTTGTCTGGCCATGGGGAAAGACTACCTTGTCTGTAAACAGGTGAGGGTTGGTGACAGGAAGGACATCCAGCTGTAGAAAAATCTGCCTTAATTCCATCTGGCCTATGCAAGCATGGAAAGTGGGCATTAAATGTGTAATTCTAGGTGTGCTAGTGGTTTTTATCTGGAATATAACCAACCACTATACCACCGGTCCTTGGTAGTATGGTAAGTATCCCCGCTTGTTATGCGGGAGGCTTTTATATTCACTGGTGGTGCTCCAGCATGGCCACAACCTTTTGGCTGAGATGTATAAAAGAATAAAAGATTTACAGAAGTGGACAAAAACAATGACTTGAAAGAAAGGTAAACCCACTCCCCTAATTACACACCCCTAATTACACACCCCTTACAGAGAATATCCCTTATTCCGGTGTAGAAACAAGGCCATCCTAAACATTCCTGGCATTACCAAGGAGTGATTGTGACGAGGTTGAAGGACCGGAATGGTCAAGCACTCCTTCAAGACCACCACCTAATACGACAAGACAAGTTTATGCCTGGATTCCATGAATCATTGATATTTAGGGCCCAAATCTCACCATTGTTGCATCATCATACTTGTTCCATATTTTTCAAACCTAATTCCTTTTAGCTCAGAGTAAGAATCTGTTTGCTACAGAAGCTGTAGTAGTCTGTAAATAACTCCTGTCCCCTTCTGTATATACTACTACTACTATTACTACAATTTTTACAGCTTCACTAACATTAATTAGGTCACTAAGTAGCAATTAGGGCAGCATTTCTCCTGATGGGGAGGATGTTGTGAAGGTTAAAAGTTACTGTTTAGAAAATTGAGATGATCACTTTGAAATTGTCCAATTCCATGGTAAAGAAAGAATTATACAGAGGCAAACTGATGGGATGGTGCCAAAAATATTCAAGTTTTTCTTTTATTTTAAAGAAGCCTGAAATGTCTGAACTGCCAGACTCAGTAAACTTCTATTTGTTTGATCAATCTGTTAGAACTAACAGTGGCGTATCCCTAAAATTGGACCCTACTGCCTGAATAAAAATTATGTTTGATAATGCAGTCTGTATTATACCTGAAATAGACAGGACTATTGTAGTTGGGTTGTCTTTACTTGTAACTCAGTTTCATCAGGGTCAATCTAAGGTTAAATAACCTCTGAGTGATCTCAGGATTGATAGGACTAAAACTCCCACCAGCTATATAATATTTTAATCAGTCATTCGTCATGTCAAGACTTATTTTATTTAAACTTCTACTTCCCTGTCACTGCGCCAGAAATTCCACAAAAGTCTGGGTGCCCAATGTTTGTACATGCTTAAATATACAACAGAACCAATTTTACATCACTCCTACTTCGTATGAATTCTGTATGAACGGTCTCCATGTTAACGAGGTGGGTGTCATTAAACACTATCACTGACCTACCTTACCCTTCTCTTTACCTACCTCTCTCTTTCTTTCTCTTTCTCTCTCTCTCTTTCTCTTTCTCTCTCTCTCTCTCTCTCTCTCTCTGAGTTTGTTACAGCTGAAAGAACATTGAGGGTATAGATTTCCTTGTGTTGAGGTGTTGAATAAAATAACACAACACTTCGTAGGTAGTGACTGGCCTGACAAATATTTGAGTTGAATTTTTAAATGTCAAAAAAATGTATGTACAGCAGTCGCCCCCCCCCCCCTATTTATGTCCTCATACACATTTACATGTACAGACAAATTGCCTGAAGTTGCTGTAACAGTGTTGGCTAAAAATTCCCTACAAATATGTCCTACATTATATTGTAGGAGTGAAGCACTGTTAACTCACTATGTTTAATGTGTACACACACTCACTCTATGTTAAAGGAAAATGGACAACAAAACCAAAGCAGGATGAGTATCTCTGGTCATTTAGAATATTTAATTAGAGTATGGTGAAATAGAAGTTATAATTCTACTTCTCCATTCTGTTTTATTCACCTTACTCTTAAATATTCTAAATCAGTGCTACTCAAAATGGTGGACCGTGGACCGGTGTTGGTCCACGGTCCACCAGCTGCTGATACGTGGCAAGTTTCCAGAAAAGTAAGAAACATTATAAAATGCTTATGTAATAATACTGTATTATTTGTTTACAAAAAAAATAAAAAATAATTGTCCGCCTTTATTATTATATTCATTACATATATTGTTTCCAATATTACCAGTCTGTGGCACATTGGGGGGGGGGGGGGGAACTGCCAGTACACCACATCAGATAGTTTGAGAAGTACAGCTCTAAATTACCCAAGATGCTCATTCTTCCTTGGTCTTGTTGCCCATTTGCCTTTAATATAGACTGGCTAACTCGGGAGCCTTCTATTATGGATGATCATTTACAGTACTTACATAGCGTTCCTGTTGGTTTGGATCATCAGTGAACTAAACCCCTTGTATTCTATTTTAAAAAATTCTTTCGGTCATTTAACTGCAGTCATGCTGGAGCACTGCCTTTTAGTCGAACAAATCAACCCCAGGACTTTACAAGTCTAGTACTTATTCTGTCTGTCTTTTTTGCTGAACCGGTAAGTTACGGGGACATAAACACACCATTGATTGTCAAGCGATGGTGGGGAGAGACACATGATGGGCTTCTTTCAGTTTCCATCTACCAGATTCACTCACAAAGCTTTGGTCAGCCCAAGGCTATAATAGACATTGGCTCAAGGTGCTTCGCAGTGGGACTGAACCTGAATCCATGTAGTTGGTACACAAGCTACTTTCCACACAGCCACACTGTGCCTATATATAATTTGTTTTTACTTGTGTAACAATGTTGGTTAACAAGGCTATAGATATATTCTCTAGCATGTATGTATGTTATATATATATATATATATATATATATATATATATATATATATATATATCTCAAAAGAAAATGAGATGACAAAGGAATGAACAATTATTGTATGAACTTCAGTAGCTTACAGCTATTTCTGCTATGAGATGCAGTGGACTCATGAGTTCCTGACTAATACCTTATAGCTTCATCAGAGCCTCAAATTTGAAGAGCAATTTATTTAGGAAATTATTACACACACACATTCGTACATATATATCTTTCATTTGTTATCCACTTTTCCATGCTTTAATAAATTTACTCCTTAGGATTTCATGATATTTTTAATGTAATTTTGGTAAATATATCTGTTAAAATGCGATGTCAGTGTTATTTTCATATTTGCGTAATTTAGACAATTTATTCACCACACCTTCTGTGTGTGTGTGTGTGTGTGTGTGTGTGTGTGTGTGTGTGTGTGTATAAATTATCAAAGACAGGTGACTTTAGGGTAGATCTGTTTAAAGAGGGTTAAAAAGGAAAATCAAGATTGATTTAATGTCTAATCACTGTTGACCTTTGAACCCTGACATTGTTTATTTCAGCTGGGTCATGCTGAAGATTTAATTTAGTTGCTGTAAAACAAGAACTCAACATGATTGTGTAAGATGTTAAATTTTGATCAGTTTTTATCTTTGCAGATAGCATAGTTTCTGTTTATCATCTGACCTGGTTTGTTCTCTTGGTAGTTAATACTGTGGTTTTCTAGTACAAAACGTCACCTACTATTGCGTGTTCAAACCTTGATTTGAGCCCCTCCTTTTTTTTTCTTTTTTTTTAAAAATATTTTTCATAATTATCATGATATTTCTAATTGATTAGTTTTAATCTATTATGAAAATAATCAAAAAATTGGAAGGATTTTTTAAAACTCTTAACTCTTTCTTTATCAGTTTAAAGCCTTTTAAAAAGTTTGTCCTGATCATCTGTCCTGGTTTTCAGGCTTATAGTTGGCCCTTGTTTCATGATCTAAGTAATATCAAGTTTTCCTTTTCTAAGTCCCAAGTTGTGGAGGTTGAAAAAAAAAAAGGGGGAATATGTATCATATGCATGGATGCCAGGGAATTTTCATAATCGTCACCAAATTTCTAATGGATTAGCTTTCATCAGTTATGAAAATAATCAAGAATTTGGAGAGATTTTGTAAACTGCCTTAATTCTTTGCCAGTTTAAAGCATTTTAATAAATTTATACTAAACGTCTGCTCATTTTCGGACTTTTATTTGGCCCTTGTTTCATGTTCTGAGTAATATCAAGTTTTTGTTTCCTAAGTCCCAAGTTACTACGATGGTTGATATAAAAATTGGGAATGTGTATCAAATGCATGGACACCAGGGAAATATGTCCTATATATTGCACATGATACACAAGATGGGAAAAGTTTGTTTGGGTCATGATCTTAAGAACTTAAGTAGCAATGGTAAGTTTTAATTTTAACTCTGAACCTTTTACGAGTGGTTTTGATCATCCTGTAACCAGAGACGATCTTGGGTGTTGGTTGTTAATCAGAGGTTAACCTTTCACAAAGTCAATAAGTACCAGTTATTTGATGGGATGATTCAAGTGTTTGTCATTTCTCTTGTCAAGAGGCATTTTATGAAGGCAAGGATGATTATAATGATGGTGCTGAACTAAATTTCTTAGAATTAGTGCCATTTTGAGACCAAATCTTTCTAGAGGCAGGCCCTTGCTTTTCGTACTGACCTTAAATTGAACCTGCAATTCTCCCATTCAAAAAAATGAGGTTTTTACCTTTGTAAAAAGATTTGGCTGCTATTTCTAGCTTTTAGGGGTTCCTTGTTGGCTTGAATTCACAAATACAGATTTAACTTTTGCTTTACAGTCATGTGGTTTCAAGTTCAATCTCACTGCATAGCACCTCAGGCAAGTATCTTTCGGTTTTGGTGAGGTTGTAAAGGCCATTATATGTAGACATGGTCCCTTCAAGCGACTTTTGTAATCACTAAATTAACTTTGAATCTTGTCAAAAGGGGTTGTGTGCAATTTTTCTTTTTAGCCCCAGTACGTACCGGGCCAGTTACCTGGTTTCTGTGACTGAGATCACACCATTCTCTTGGACAGGACACCAGTCCATTACAAATTTAGTGTTTTACATCTGGGTGAACTGCAACAGTGGGAAATAAAGTGCTTCACCCAAGAACACAATGCAGTAACTGGCCTGAAAATTGAAACCACAATCCTGTGATTGAGTACAACATCCTAACCACAAGGACAAGCATCTTCACAAATTTGTCTTAACAATTGGTGATATTTTAGCGCTTGATACTCTGTTGTAGGCCCTCGGGTCCTCTGGCCAACTTGTACTGGCTGCGCAATATAATTTAAGCAAAAAAGTCTTATATCAGTCTACAAACATTGGAATGTCTTCAGCTGTTCTTGGCGGTTAAGACATTCTTGTTGTCCTTCCAGAACTGTCTGTAGACATTGGAAATATTTTTCCCTTAAATTTTTTATTTGTTGGATGGGTTTTCACATTGTCTGTGGCATGATTTTTTTTATGGTTGGATGCCCTTCCTGTCTCCAATCATTTTACAGCTTTTGGTCACTTGAAAAACTAGGTTAGCCTGTCAGTTTCATGTGATGTCCTCAAAGAAAGCATAAACATAGCAACCTTTTATCTTTTCTGCATTCGATTAACAGAATTAATATAACCACACACCCATCAAAACAATCTGCTCTTATTGTTAGTAGTAGTGGTAGTATTACAACTACTATTGCTGTTAGTTTGTGTCTTGAGGTTGTCCTGAATTTGAAGGCCCCCACCCCTTAAATACTTCCAACAAGGAGGCCTCTGTACAGTTCATTTGTTTTGGATATACTTATTTAGGTGCATAATTATTTAAGCTCTCTAATCATCGAATAAATCTTCTAGTTGGCAATTTAAGTTTGCAAGAAGTGATACAGAAATATTATTTTATTCCGTTTTTGAACTTGCTTTGAAACTGTTGAAACAAATGTACCTTGGTGGGGTCATATTGCCAATAGGCACATGCACTGATTGCAGTTCCCTTGAGTGTTTTTTATTTTTTATTTTTTTTTATAATTTACCAAACTTCATCATGCTACTGTGACCTTTTTGATAGAGAATTAGTTATCAAGGAGGCCACATTACTGTGATGAAAGCAAGTAGACAAATAAGCTTTGTGAGTAGATTTGGTAGACGGATACTGAAAGAAGCCCGTCGTGTGTGTGTGTGTAGGGGTCCACCAAGGTTCCGTCCTCAGCCCCCTATTATTTACCATAGTCCTCCAGGCAATCACAGAGGAGTTCAAGACAGGTTGCCCCTGGGAGCTCCTCTATGCTGATGACCTTGCCCTAATTGCGGAGTCACTATCAGAACTAGAGAAGTTTCAGGTGTGGAAGCAAGGTCTAGAATTGAAGGGCCTTAGAGTCAACCTAGCTAAAACCAAAATCCTAATAAGTAGGAAGGTAGATAAAACACAAACCCCTTCAGGTAGATGGCCCTGCTCAGTATGTAGAAAAGGAGTAGGTAGTAACTCTATAAGATGTACCCGGTGCAAGCTATGGACACATAAGAGGTGCAGCAACATCAAAGGCAGGTTAACTAGCAAGTTAGTTTTTGTTTGTGGCAGATGTTCAGGTGCAATAAAGACTGCAAACAAACAGGAAACAACTTCTATCTCATTCCAGGGTGAAAAACTAGAGGTAGTCGATAGCTTCCGCTATCTGGGCGACCAAGTTAGTAGTGGGGGTGGGTGCGCTGAAAGTGTAGCTGCTAGAATAAGAATAGCCTGGGCAAAGTTTAGAGAGCTCTTACCCCTGCTGGCGACAAAGGGACTCTCACTCAGAGTAAAAGGCAGACTGTATGACGCATGCGTACGAACAACCATGCTACATGGCAGTGAAACATGGGCTGTAACTGCTGAGGACATACGTAAGCTCGCAAGGAATGAAGCCAGTATGCTCCGTTGGATGTGTAATGTCAATGTGAATACCCGTCAGAGTGTAAGTATCTTGAGAGAAAAGCTGAACATTAGAAGCATCAGTTGTGGCGTGCAAGAGAGACGATTGCGCTGGTATGGACATGTGGTGAGAATGGAGGAGGATAGCTGCGTGAAAAAGTGCCACACCCTAACAGTTGAGGGAACCCGTGGAAGAGGTAGGCCCAGGAAGACCTGGGCTGAGGTGGTGAGGCAAGACCTTCGTACATTGGGCCTCACCGAGGTGATGACTACGGACCGAGACCTTTGGAAATGTGCTGTGCGTGAGAAGACCCGGCAAGCCAAGTAAGATCGTTGCCAGTGCCCCTGGACTGGTTCTTGTGCGGGTGGCACATGAGATGCACCATTTTGAGCGTGGCCGTTGCCAGTACCGCCTGACTGGCTCCTGTAGGATTTTCGAGCGAGATCGTTGCCAGTGCCCCTGGACTGGCTTGTGCGGGTGGCACATAAAAGACACCATTTCGAGCGTGGCCGTTTTCGTGCGGGTGACACGTAAAAGCACCCACTACACTCTCTGAGTGGTTGGCGTTAGGAAGGGCATCCAGCTGTAGAAACTCTGCCAAATTTAGATTGGAGCCTGGTGTTGCCATCCGGTTTCACCAGTCCTCAGTCAAATCGTCCAACCCATGCTAGCATGGAAAGCGGACGTTAAACGATGATGATGATGATGATGATATATATATAGATATGTAGATATATATACATGTGTGTTTGTGTGTGTGTGTATATGTTAGTGTGTCTGTTTGTTCCCCCCCCCCCACATCACTTGACAACCGATGGTGGTGTGTTTACATCCCTGTAACTTAGCCAAAACATTGTGTTAACAACAAGCAAGATGAGGACAGATATCCGTCAAATGTAAATAAGGTAAATAATGTACATAATTCCTCATCTCTTAAATATAGAACTGTATAATCCTGTATTATCTTGTAGCTTTGAGGTTTTCGTAATTTTTAGGAGTAGATTGTAGATTAGACACGAGAGGCTAGATAGATCTGACTGGTTTGAACATAAAATGGGTTATTTAAGCTGGATATGGCCAGTTTGAATGCTAAAAGGTTAAACCAAATATCAGGCCTTCCACACAAGGGCAGTAATTGGTAGGGGTCTGTTATGATTGACTGCTACAGTGCAGTCTGCTAGAGATACCTGAAGGCCAAGTATTGGTGTTTGACGAGACAGGTACTCCTGGTGGGCCACACTAAACTATTGATGATTCACTCAAAACACCAAGAAATCAGTACTTCTTTTTTTTTATATATTCTTTTATTCATTTATTTGTTTCGGTCATTTGACTGTGGCCACGCTGGAGCACCACCTTTAGTTGAACAAATTGACTCCAGGACTTACTCTTTGTAAGCCTAGTACTTGTTCTATCAGTCTGTTTTGCCGAACAACTAAGTTATGGGGAGGTAAATACACTAACATTGGTTGTCAAGTGATGGTGAGGGGACAAACACAGATACAGACATTGAAGGGCTTCTTTCAGTTTCCATCTACCAAATTCACTCACAAGGCTTTGCTCGGCCTGAGGCTATAGTGGTTGGTAAGCAAGCTTCTTACCACACAGCCACTCCTGCGCGTATGAAATTGGTAGGGATCTGTTATGTAAAACTTTTTTGTTCGATTCTCTAGACCAGTATGGGTTAGATGGAACTTTTTGTACCACTGTGTAAGAGACTGATGCTCTTCTGGACACTGACTTTTAGTCTCACGCAACCTGTAGAAGATATGGTGTACCTATTAAGATGGCAAGCCTGCAGTAACATTAACACGCCGGGCAAAATGCTTAGCGGTATTTTGTCTGTCTTCATGTTCTGAGTTCAAATTCTTCCGAGGTTGACTTTGCCTTTCATCCTTTCAGGGTCGATAGAATAAGTACCAATTGAGTACTGGGGGGTTGATGTAATCAACTGCCTCCCCCAAATTTCAGGCCTTCTACCATAGAAAGGATTAATATTATACATATATATAGTGAAGGTGCATGGCTTAGTGGTTAGGACATTCGGCTCACGATCGTAAGGTCGTGAGTTCAATTCCTGTGATGACGCATTGTGCCCTTGAGCAAGACACTTTATTTCACGTTGCTCCAGTCCACTCAGCTGGTAAAAATGAGTAGTACATGTATTTCAAAAGGCCGGCCTTGTCACACTCTGTGTCACACTGAATCCCACTGAGAACTATGTCAAGGGTGCATGTGTCTGTGGAGTGCTCAGCCACTTGCACATTAATTTCACAAGCAAGCTGTTCCGTTGATCATATCAGTAGGGACCCTTGTCCTCATAACTGGCCGAGTGCTCCACCTATATATTGTATCAGGACAATTCCCCCTTGTCAACTACCCCTTCTCCAATATGTTAAGTTTTAAATCATCTGCTGTCCTTGGAGGAGGGGGGGGGGGTCAATGTCCTAGACTCCCTTTATATATATATATATATATATATATATACATATATATATATATATATATATAAATAAATAAAAGGATAAACCTGTATCTAATTAAACTTAAGACTAATTGAAAATATGTCTGACAGATGTTTATGAAACCTGATTTGTCTCATTGGATCCCTCTCCCGCTTCAAGAACCACCAATCCAGAATCTCCCTTGTGAGGATCAAGTCTCAATTGTCCAAACAATGCAGTCAACAGAATGAATGAGCATTAAATGAGGTCTGAATGTGTTTTAGCAATGGAATCAAAAATGTTTATATTTGGTAACAAATTCGATTTTTTATTTTTTTTTTTTTTTCAATTTTCTGGCCCACATCCTGAGGAATGGAAAGATCCATTATTGTTTGGATTCTGGATTCTCAGCTATACTGCATACACCTCAGGTTTTTTTTTTTCTTCTAAAAACTGTTGTGGATTAGACTGTAGGAGCAATGGGCCTTCATGGCATCCCTCCCACCCTCTCTCTGGCTGTCCTCCCTCCTTCCCACCTCTCTCTCTCTCTGGCTGTCCTCCCTCCTTCCCTCTCTGGCTGTCCTCCCTCCTACCCTTCCTCTCTCTCTATGGCTCTCCTCCCTCCCTCTCCTTTCACCACCCTCCCTATCACTCCTCAACTAAAGCACTGTTGACCACTTATCCCTCCCAGCTGGCCAGTTACACCTCCCCCACCATCCATTTCATCCCTCTCACCCTCTCACACAGCTGAAATACTACCCCTCCCCTCTCCTTAGTCTGTCATTAATGTGTATCTTAGCTGTTAACATTCTTCAGTCTCCATTATATATTATTACGACCAACACAAACATGGTTTACTGTTATAAACCAGACGCTTTCTCAAATTTTATTTTAAAGTTTAAAATTTCCTTTTATATATTTTGTTTCTTGTTTTTGTTCTTTTTTAAAGAAAGATACCCCAAAATCTTAAACTTTTTATTTTCTTTATTTTTCAAAAAAAAAAAAACAAAAAAAAACCCAGATTTTAGATGCTATTGATAGCTTTGTGTCTCAAGCTGTCCCCTGGGATGTCTTCAAAGGTCATACTAAGGTCAGGATACATTGCACATTGAGCAGCAGAAAATGTATGGGGAAAAAAAAATAAAAATTTCCCCACCCTCAAACCCTCCTCATAGAATGCACAAAGAATTTAGTCATTGTTTTCGTTCTTTGAATTATCAAACTCCTCCACTTACCTCATTCCTTTTAGATGATCAATATATATTTTCCCCACTCTATCCTCTCGTCTTGCAAGATATGTCTGCTAGTTGTATTACTTGCCGCTATTTTTGTTGTTATTATTATTGCTATTTTTCCTGTTGTCGTTGTTGTTGCCTGCAGATAAAAAAGAAGAGACAGAAAGAAAACCATCTTGTAAACTTACTGTTTGCTTCATTGTGTAAATTATTTCTTCTTGTTTCTCTTTTCTTTTGACCCTTTAACATTCAAGTTTCTTTCTTAAATGTAACATATTTATTCACGTTGTTTTGTATTAATCATGCATTATCTCATAGCTTTGAGATTTTGATGGTAATAGTTTTATTGTTTTATTTATTAGAAGAATGACCTTGTAGGGTCAGTCAGTGTAAGAGGCTGGATCTGGTTAGTTTGAACATAAAACAGGTAGAATATTTTGACTAGATTTGGCTCGTTTAAATGCTAAAGGGTTAACGTTCTTGATACCCACCCATCTGAAACCACCCCTAAGTTCTATGATAAACTTAATGTTTTAAAGTGGCCTGAATTCTAATCATGTCAAGATTTTATGCTAAATTGTTCCAGGCCCCTGCTTAATAATGAGTTATTTTACTAAATTCTTTTTGTTGTGTCTAGGGAGAGTGTTCAGTTCCACTTATTTGTTATCAGTCAACTGGGTTAAATTGACTCTCCCTAGACAAAATTTGTTCCAACACACAAATTCACAAAAAGAATCTTGCAAACCACATACAAAAATGAACTAAATTCTTCATTATTTTTTAAATTACTTGAAACAAAGGCAGCAATATGTCAACAGAAATTTGGTAACAAAAGGGTTAACTGTGGTTTTAAAATGGGGTTTTTTCTTTTAGATTTGAACTGTTACTCTTTTACTTGTTTCAGTCGTTTGACTGCGGCCACGCTGGAGCACCGCCTTTAGTCGAGCAAATTGACCCCAGGATTTATTCTTTGTAAGCCTAGTACTTATTCCATCGGTCTCTTTTGGCGAACCACTAAGTTACGGGGACGTAAACACACCTTTGGTCAGCCCGAGGCTATAGTAGAAGACACTTGCCCAAGGTCCCATGCAGTGGGACTGAACCCGGAACCATGTGGTTGCTAAGCAAGCTACTTACCACATAGCCACTCCTATAAAAAATCAAACAAAACTTTATTCTGCAAGGAAAATATAAATTGGATGCCATGTTTTTAGTAACAGCTGATATGTTAATGGCCCTCCCTCCCCTCTGACCCTCATGACTGAGGAACCTCAAAGTTTGTGGGTCTCATGGGTGGTGGTGGTGAATATTTAAAGAATTAGATAAACTTCCTGGTTTTATAGAATTGGTTTTAAATGGTTATAAGCTTAAGCCAATCCCATGGTGGGAAAGGATTTATATAGATGTGCAACGTTTTGTAATGAAATGGAGAAAGAATAATTTTCTTTAATGACGGTGCTCCATCATGGTCACAGCCTCTGGCTGCAACTGATAATAGAATATTTTGGTTGGGATATGGCTAGTATTCGAAGATCACTGCTTCAGGTAGTGACTCAACATGCTAAAAACAGCAACGAAACCTGCTTCTCAAACTATCTGATGTGCCAGGGACCGGTAATATTCCTTACTAATATTAATTTATACCGGAAATAATATATACAATGAATATAATGAAAGTTGACAATTTTGTTAATCTAATATTTATTTTGTAAATAATACAATATTACATAAGCATTTTTATAATGTTACTTTCTTTTCTGGAAAGTCGCCACGCACTGGCAGCTGATGGTTTATGGACCGCTACTTTGAGTAGCACTGATTTACACCATATCTTGAAAGACAAATATTCGCTAATGTAGTTTCTGATAAACAGAAAGGTGGATAGTCACAACTGGAGTGTCTTTTTTTTTTAATTGTAGATATATTGGAACATGGCTAACTATAGACGCAGAGATTAATTCTCTTCGTATTTTTGTCTGTTATGCTAGACTGAGTAACGGTCACCAGATAAGTCATAAGCAATGGAGAATGTTCCATCAGTAAACTGGTCTATCTTTTCTGTCATGGAACTAGCATTTATATCTTCATGAGAAAGTTGCTGAATTCACTTAGCTTGCTCAGCATACATAATTAAGAAGAAATTGATTACTCTTTAAAAATGTAGGTTTGTCTACTACTATTAAATTTCTGAGACGTCACTCTAGATCAGAGCTCTGCAACCTTTTTTGCACTTGCGGTAAACTTTTCTTTTCAAAATCTGGCGGCATGCATGAAATTAAAATATAGCTAAAAGTATAAGGGAAAAAAATTATATTCAGATTACACTGGCACACCAGTGTGCCACAGCATACCAGTTGTGTAGCACTGCTCTAGATCTCGGTACTTGTCTCTTCAGTCCTTTCCATGAGTCAAGTAAGTATCTGTTATGTTAATCGCTTTTCAAACCACCCAAAAGCTGTCATACATTCTTATCTATATATATATATATATATATATATATATATATATATATATATATATATATATATACACGTACTGCCAGTTTATAGAATTGTAGCTAGTCTAAGTAAATTAGTCTACTCTTCTAATCAATACTTGAACCCTGCCAAGTGTTTTTCATCCTTTGTGGTAGATTAAAATGAATATCAGCTGTATACTGATGTCAGCATGGCCTGTTGGGATTCCCGAAAGAAACACACCTTCTCTGGTAATCTTCTGATGTATTCTCTCTGATGCTTTTGTTTTTACTTGGTTCCATGCCATTCCTGTCCCCTTTCAGTTTCTCTTCTGCTGATCTCTGTCAGATGATCCATAAGTGCTCTACCAGTTTTTCCTTTAGGTTTCTGAACCAAGGCTTGCCTTGTCAACACATTTCTGGCTTTGAGGTACTCCTTACTTTTGGGCCCAAGTGTCTTTGTTGGATATCTAATATTTCTGTGGTCCCCGTTCCAGACTAATTATAATATTGATGCCATTTTTGACCATCCACCTAAAAACAAATTGGGATTTTCCCGTATAAGATATCAGTCTTTTCACACTACTGAAGACTGGGTCTTTGGCTACAGATGTCTTATATTCTATAGAATGGGTTTTACACATCAAAATCTGTCTAAATTTGAAGCTGTTACTTTTAAATCAGTTTTGTACAGAGCAGATGAATCAAACTGCAAGTGTGAAGTGCCACCCATTCCAACCTTTTTGATATCGTAGAACTGAAGTTCATGCTGAAGATCTTCACCACTGTTGGCTGCTCTGACTGAAGTCTAGTGTCCCGTAGTGGTCAGTGAGTCTCCTAGCATGATACAATGTGGAACGTCTTCCTGCCAATCACAAAACTAAACCAGATATGGATTGCAACTGTTATAACAAGTGAGCCTCTCTGCAGTTGCTTAGTATTCTAGAAGTAGCAGTCGAATCTTCTCCTCTCAGCACCCTCTCTCAAATATACCCCCATCTCCTAGTTGAAGGGGCTTTTCTCTGCACTTGCGCCAGTGTCCTGTAAGAAGCACTCAATACATTTTGTAAAGTGGTTAGTTTTAGGAAGGGTATCCATTTGTAGAAACCATGTCAAATCTGATATAGAGAGCTTGACACAGCCCTGTAGCTGCTTGTATCCAGTCAAACTGTTCAACCCATGACAGCATGGAAAACAGATGTTAGATGTTGATTTTATTTATCATCATCATAACATGCTTTTGTCCATGCTTGCATGGGTCAGTTTGTTGAGGCAGACTTTCTGTGGCCAGATGCCTTTCTCATTACCAACCCATACCTGTTTCCAAGCCAGGTAATATTTCCCCATGGCCTGATGTGTTCTTACAGAATATTGGAAATGAATGACACTGCTTGTATGACAGGGACACTTGTTTACAACTATCTTGTAATTGTCAAGAAAGAACACATGCACACAGTTTTAATCACTTATACCTTATTCTGAAATCTTGGTCCAATAAAATTTTGCCATGCCCCACTGGTGCAGTACCCCCCCCCCCTCCAACACATACCCCACCCTCTGGCATTCATTGGTCCAGTATCTTGTTACTGAGTGTCAGACAATCCCTGGCTGATTAAACTGCTGACCAAAGGCGTTCCAGTTATGACCATCCTGTCATTTTAGAAATATCTATCACTGAATGATCCTGTGGCTTTCTCTTTTTAAAGCCAATGGAGGTGGGGGTGATTTGAGTGAGGTTTAGTTGCTATTTCTAGCAGCTTGAGTGACTGCATAAAAGCTTCCTAGTTGTCTGTGACAGATTGGAATGTCATGTAATTAGGGGGTAGATTTATGTGGGTCACCTCATGCAGTGAATTTTTCACAGGCTGTCAAGGTCTTCCCTCTCCACTCCATGTGAACGACTAGCTTTCACTCTCTCTCTCTTTCTCTCTCTCTCTCTCTCTCTCTCTCTCTCTTTCTTTCTCTTTCTCTCTCTCTCTCATTATTATTATTATTATGAGTCCTCTAAATTATGCTTCCCTGTAGAATATGTTCCAACTTGTTTAGAGTCTTTCTTCAATTATGGCCAGCTGTGGAATTCTGCGCATAGCATGCTTTAGTACTGAAGTGGACAGCTGTAAAAACAAAAGCTGGACTATTTTAAACGGATTTTAATTTTTTATGTTACCAAACTGCCTGAGGTCACTCCTGCTTTTGTGATCCAAACAAACCCAGACTCTTTGAAAGTGTATTTAAACTTGTCTCAAGTTTTATGTAAGAATCTTTTATCTCCTAACCCCTGTTTTGAGTATATATCTCAGTAAATTCCTCAATATTTCGATTAATTTTAGGGGAAAAAAAAATTCAAATTTATAAACAGTATTTTTCCCAAATGACTATGGAAGGACATTAGAGGGGGGAAATTGCTATGAGCTGTTTCAGATATTTTTGTGTATTTGGAATTATGTCAGGAAAAATGGAATTTGATTTTTATATTCTTGTGTAGAAATGATATTCTTTGGTTCTATAATATTTTCAATTGAGGTTTTTTCATGCTAACTACTTGATAAATTCTTATAAAGTTTTTATCCTAAAATTATACATATATATATATCTATGTATATATATTAATATATGTATGTATTGCCTTGTATAATTCTTTTTTGTTTTTCATTTGTAATTAGTTTAAAATGGTGGTGCCTCTCTAAAATATAAAGATGTATCATTAAGACTTGTTTACAAAATTCATGATGCTGTTTACAATTGTGTTTACCATTCTTAATGAAATTTTTGTGTTTCAAGATTGATTGGAAGGAAGTAGTGGCAGGTTG
This sequence comes from Octopus bimaculoides, assembly GCF_046866305.1. Classification (NCBI taxonomy): domain Eukaryota; kingdom Metazoa; phylum Mollusca; class Cephalopoda; order Octopoda; family Octopodidae; genus Octopus; species Octopus bimaculoides. The sequence goes on along the minus strand of NC_142954.1, from coordinate 15,880,004 downwards.
ATGAACTGATAGGGCACAGGCAAAATGCTGTATGCTATTTTGTTTTATATCCCTTTTTTTAGGAGTTCAAATCTTGTCATGCAGTGCTGGTGAAGTTGTTGTATCTTTCATCTTCGCAGAATTGATTGAAGAAATATCAATCAAGCATTCTCTCCAAAATGCTGACATTTCTGATAACAACAACAAGTAATAATGACATTAATGATGGTTTCAATTTTGGCAGAAGGCCAGAAGGTTTGGGGGGGAAGACAAGTCAGTTACATTAACCCCAGTGCTCAGCTGGTACTTACTTAATTGACCCCGAAAGGATGAAAGACAGTTAACCTTGGCTGAATTTGAACACTGAACATAGACAAACGAAATGCTACTAAGCATTTTGCCATTGCATGCTAACAAGTCTGCCAATCAATAATAATAAGAAAAAGTAGTAATAATAATAATAATAATAAAAATTTCCTTATAGAGGTACAATGCTGGAAATTTGCTAGGAGGGGAAACCATGAAATAAAACCCAATATTTGATTAATTTTATTGATTTCTGGAGAGGTGAAAAGCTAAGGTGACTATTTCACTTCTCTGTAAAGTTAAGCAAAGTTAGCTCAATGGGATTTGAATTGCATATGTTGAGAGCCAGGACAAATACCACAAGGTATTTAGTTTGAATCCTTAATGATTCTGCCAAACTACAATACCAGTAATATATTGGTATAATGTCCTGTGTTTTGACTGGTGTAAACTGAATTGGACTTAACTCTTCAAGAGATGAAACTCAGGTACAATTGGACTTGAACTTGAAATGTCATGAAACCAAATTATTTATAATTTATAAATGCCTTGAACTCTTGAAGGGAGAGCATCCTTTTCATGGATTGTCAGAAAGTGTTTCTGAGACTTTTCCAATTCTGTTTGATAATCTTGGTATGAGGTTAACCCTTTTGATACAAACCTGTATGAACCCACCCCTAGTTCTGTGGTACAGATCTCGAGTTTTAAAATAATCTAAATTAAAACCTTCCAAAATCTCAGGTTAATTTGTTCCAGACACTAGTTTAATGATAGTTATTTGATTAAAAAATTTCATTATTTTAAAAATTTATTAAAATAAAGTAGTTATATTTCAACAAATATGGTAATGAAAAGGTTAATAAAATGGTGGCACTGGCACACTCCGTTGGTTATGACGTCGAGGGTTCCAGTTGATCCGATCAACGGAACAGCCTGCTCGTGAAATTAACATGCAAGTGACTCAGCACTCCACAGACATGAGTACCCTTAACGTAGTTCTCGGGGAGATTCAGCATGACACAGTGTGACAAGGCTGACCCTTTAAAATACAGGTACAACAGAAACAGGAAGATAAAGTTGTAGAACTATAGAGCCTTGTGGAACTTTAGGTGTTTTCTCTCAATAAACACTCACAATGCCAGGTCTGGGAATCGAAACCGCGAGTCTGCTGCCCTAACCACTGGGCCATTGCACCTCCACTAATAAAATGTAATATATTTTAATAGATGCTAACTTTGTTGTTCTGTCTTTTAATTATTCTCATTAACAATTTTTTAACCCATTATATTTTTTGTCTTCAGGTAAATGTACGCGTCCAAACCATGGATGCGGAGCTGGAATTTGCCATCCAGCCCAGCACCACAGGCAAACAACTTTTTGATCAGGTAAGTCTATATGCAGCTTCTCTTATTTTTTCTATTTGTTTCTTATTGTGGGTGCTTCCCCCCCCCCCCCCCTTTATGAATGGTGGCTCCTTTTTCAGTTTTTTACATCTACAATTGGGGTTGAACTTGATGTCAGGGACCACGATTATCACATAAGAAATGGATATGGCAATAATTGTCATGCAAGTCAATAGTAGCTGTGTTGAAGGTAGTTGTTGCACCAGCCAATGGTAGCCATGTCAATCGGTAGTTAGCACAAAAGCCATTGGTAGCTATGTTAATATGTACTGTATTTATTTGTTCGTCACATCCCTAATGTAGTGTTAAATCTTTGTACAAAACTTTCAGCCCTTCAGTTTTAGCTTTTTCTTATCAGTAAGTCGTACCTCAGTTTTTTCAGTTATAATAAAGTATGAAATAGTGACTGGTACACAAGAATTAAACATGCTACTTGTCACACAAGCCAACGGTAGCTCTGTCATTACTGGTTGTCCTTGCCACTATATGCTGTTATCTGGTTGATATCTGTTGCATGTGTAAAATGATAGCTGGTTATCATATAATGGAAATGAAAACCCTTAGTTCTCATGAGATTTTCGGTGTTCTTGGAAATTGGTTGAAAAGCAAAACAAAGATAGTGAGTTGTCTTTGTTTCCACATCTGGTTTTCCATGCTGGCATGGGTTAGAGACTCACACACCCTTCTTGTAGCCAAACTTTTAACTATTAGAATTTGCAGTATTCATTGTATCTAATCTAAAAAACCAGAATACATACAGATAATGCTACGAGGCATGAAGTACAGAAACAGGATGTTGCAGAGAGATTTTTGTTTCAAACAACATGTCATTGCGGAAATGTCATAGTTTCATTACTGTTACTGAGTGGTGGCCTGGACCTGCTAGAAATAACAACCAACTCGCCTGCAAATAGCACAGATGATGTAGTCCTGCACAGGCATAATCTGAAATTACACCCTTGGTAAGTCAAGGAAGGACTTCAGTTTTGAAACACTTTGTGATGGCCATGGGTAGATGTCAGGTCTGCTGAAGAATGGTCGACCTGGGGCTAAAATTTTACTATTTTTGTTGACTCCTCCCCCTTGCATGGAGAGGTATCGTGCACACTCCATAATCACTTAGACAAGAGTATCTTGCCCTAAACATTAGCTACTCTCTTTTTATCTCTCTCTTTAAATTGTGGTGGTGGGAGGAGAGAAACATGCATGTCATTTGCTTTTGCTGTTGCTGTGTTGACACTTGTTTCTTCAGCCATTTCAGCCGACCATCTCTCTCTCTATCTATCTATCTGTCTGTCTGTCTCTCTCCCTCTCTCTCCCTCACTATCTCTCTCCCTCTCTCTATCTCTCCCCCCCCCTCCCGAAGTCAGTATCTAGGCAGAATTGGTCGGTGGTTTGAATGTTGGCTGTTATTTGACCAAACACACCTGGACTAGAAATGTCATCAGTTGATATACGAGTCAGTCACATGTTTTCTTCTTATATGGAAACACTGCAAATCATCATCATCATCATCATTATTAAGGCAGTGAGCTGGCAGAATTGTTGGCTGAAAAAACGCTTCAGGCCTTGTGCCTATAGTACTGGCACTCCATTGGTTATGACAATGAGAATTCCAGTTCATTCAATCAACAGAACAGCCTGCTTGTGAAATAAACGTGCAAGTGGCTGAGCACTCCACAGACACGCATACCTTTGATGTTCTCGGAGATTCAGCAAGGCACGGAATTTTCTCAGTGAACAAGTTTTGGTCTCAAAGTGACGAAAATATTTTGGCAAATCAAATTTAAATGTTGAAGTGAATCTAACGGTTTTTGTGTGTTTCTTAAATGGCTTATAAACATCTTCCATGCTGCAATTGTTTTCGTTCCAGCACACGATCTTAGATCAGGTCACTTGCTATGCAAGTACATTTCCGTAATGTAAATAAATAAGCAATACTCTTGATAAAATAATCTGAATGCTAAAGGGTTAAAGAAAATAAGAATTGAAATTTAACTGGCACTCGAATGGCTCCAATGATGAGGGTTCCAATTGATCCGATCAAAAGAGCAGCCTGCTTGTGAAATTAATGTGCAAGTGGCTGAGCACTCCACAGACACGTGTACCCTTAACATTGTTCTAAAGGAGATTCTGCATGACACAGAATGTGATAAGGTTGGCCACTTGAAATTCAGGTACTACTCATTTTTGCCAGCTGAGTGGACTGGAGCAACGTGAAATAAAGTGCCTTGCTCAAGGACACAATGTTTTGCTGGAAATCAAATTTGTGCTTGTAAGAGTTGAGAGCTGAATACTCCAACCATGACAGCGTCACTAAAAAATTGAAATAGAATTCAGTCGGAGAGAAAATGAAATTTTTAATCAAAATTCAATTTTTAATTTTGATTGAAATTTTAATTAAAAATGCAGTGAGGAGGGAGTCTTTCATTAATTAGTTTTATATTAATTCTTGGGTCTGATGTTCTAATGCACCAGTAACTTCACCGTAATCAAAGAGGGAGGCTTATTGCTCAACCTGCTAGAAATAACATCCAGATCTCGATCACACCTCTGATTTTAAGAAAGTGGCTGGACACATTGGATAGTTTCTGCATCCATAAAGCTTTTCTTTCTCCCTCCAATGTTGAACATGAAATTTTAAATATTCAAAATTTGTACAACCCTTTTTCCAGTTCTGACTAGGGTTACATCAATGTAACTGACTGCTCCCTCTACCTAAATTTCTTGCTTGGGACCTCTCCAAGAAATCATTTTTAGAGCTGGTTTGACATTGGGTTTTCAAAATGGCCCAAACCACTTAAGATCAGGACATAAACTGTAAGTCAGAGAGCCTATCTCTGTCTGTCTCTCTCTCTCATTCAATTTCTAGTTCTTTATGATATGTGGTTTGTGCCTGATGAATATGTCTGAGGTATTTATCAACATATAAGACTATTAGCACATAAAAACATGTATTATGTCTATTAAATAATATTTATTTCTCACCAGATGGAGTACTTTTTTTTTTGATCTTACCATCACAGAACAGTGCATTATATATATATATATATATATATATATATATATATATATATAATCTCTACTTGATCTTGTAGAAATAGCAGTCAAATCTTTCTACTGCCTTAATGAAAAAAATGATAAAATTAAGGAAGAGGGAACTACTCTTAAAGAATACATGGAGATGGTCATGGTTTGATTGGAACTGACATAGAATTACATAACAACTTAGGCTGATTTACACAAACGCAGAATCGTACATGTTTACACCTCAACTATGTATGAGTCGTATGCATGTTTTGCATAACTTTTGGCAAAGTCTGCTTACACAAGTTTCCTCTCCACAAATGTCTGGTTACGCAAGTTTCCTCTTGCGCCCCACCCCTCACTGTTCCTTTACACTCTTTCTTCCTCTCACTCTCTGCAGTCATTTCATCGGTTGCAGTCCTCATTCACTTGTTTATTGGTTGTGACATGTAACAATACAGCAGGCCTACGTGGACAATAAAACAAGAATCCAGCTGGTCACATTGTTGGCAGGAGCAGGCTGGTCCTTTTGTTGTCTTGCCCAGTACAATACTGACTGCTTGCCTACCGAATCAATTATGCAACAGGAGATTGTGTGTGTATATATATATTTAGATAGACACATACACATGTATAGTGCTATATATATATATATATATATATATATACACATACATACATGGCCTCATGGAAAGCAGACCAGGTGTGGTTCACATACACTCTGCTAATGTTATTCTTTACCATTCCCATCCCAGTATGTTGAACCTTAATCCTGTTGCTGTTGTTTAACCCTGAGTCAGAAATGGAAAAAGAGACTTATGGTGAAAGTGATCAGATCTGTTCAGACCATGATCTTTTTCTTTTCTAAAACGATTGGCTGAGATTTGAAGGAGACTTTCCTTCCAGATAATTAGTCCTCTTTACATGCAACTGCTTAGTGTCGTCAATGAATGTATTGTTGGATACATTTGTTCATCTCTTTTGTAAATCAAGGTATTTGCAATGTCGCAGGACTTATTTCTCTGTAGTAACTCTTAAATTCCTGAAAGTCAGTATCACATTGGACTGTGTTGGTGTTGGTCAGCCGGTTCTGAAAGCCATGGTATCACAAGAATCCTACTAACCTTGTTAACATTCATCATGAAGAAAGGGAGCAGATTCATTATAGGACTGGCTTTTTCACTCAGAAAATTTTTAAACAACATTTGCAAAAATCCCCAACCCTGCTGTCACTGAAAAATTTAAAACCGCCAAGTTAGCCAAATATTGAAACACTTTGGTCCTTGCAGTTGATTGTTGTTTGGTGTGGGTGAGGCAATGGACTCAGTAGTTTTATAATGTAGACACAGGCAGGGCCGTGTGGTTAAGAAGCTTGCATCCAAACATAGCCTGGGATTCAGTCTCACTGATTGGCATCTGAACCTCTGGCCAATTAAAGGCATGTGAATGGATTTGGTAGACAGAAACTGAAAGAAGCCTCTTCATGTGTGTGTGTGTGTGTGTGTATACCCTTGTGATGCGATGGTTTAAAATAAGCATTGCTGCTGTCATGCAAGAAATGTTTCCAGTCTTCCATAGAAAAAACATGTCTGGTCATGGGGGAAATATTACCTAACTGGGAAACTGGTAAGGTTTGGTGACAGGAAGGGCATCCGGCCATAGAAAATTTGCTTTGACAAATTGTTTGACCTTATACTATGTAAAAATCGATGTTAAATGATGATCATATGGAGTTTGGAGATAAGAAATGATTGCTACACACACTCACATTTTCTCTCTCTCTCTCTCTCACTTTAATTTGAGCCACAAGGCTTGAGTCTGTAGCTGCATGCAAGGCAGCATGGTACTGAAAATTATTAATTTTTATACGCCTACCAGTTGCCAGCGTTGCCATCCAGTTGTCTCTGATGGAGAGGAAGAAAGGGCAATGTGTGGCAGCAGTACTTGCAATACCAGAGATATGTTAAGGCATTTTTGATATCTCTGCCAGTTAACAATTATTTATTTGTTTATTTTTACTGGTTTCAGTCCTTGAACTGCGACCATACTGGGGCAATGCTTTGATAGATATTAGCTGATCATAGCAACCCCAATATTTATTCTTCCATTTGCTATCTTAATCTCGAATTGTTGTAATATTGTGGTGATATGAAGGTACATGGCTCATTGGTTACAGTATCAGGCTCACAATCCTGAGGTAGTAAGTTCGATTCCCAGACCAGGCTGTGTGTTGTATTCTTGAGCAAGATACTTTATTTCATGTTGCTCCAGTTCACTCAGATGTAGAAATGAGTTGCAACACCACTGGTGCCAAGCTGTATCGGCCCCTTTGCCTTTCCCTTGGATAACATCAGTGTAATAAATTGGTTATACTTTTACAAAACTCACCATATTTTAGCAATTTTTTTAATACAATTCCTTATAATATTTGATTATTAAAAACCTAATTTTTTTAAAACCTCAAATGGTTAGAAGGGTCCATCTGTGTAAAATAGGAATCAAAGGGATCCGTAAGTAAAACATGGTTGAGAAACACTGCTACAGAGCTTCTGCAGTTGCTCGAAATAGCAGTCAAACATTATATCAATATTTTATCATCTTAAAAGGGAAGGATGTAACAGTGCTAGATATACAATGTCTGAAATAAGAGACTGGATAGTTGTTATAGGGTGTCTCACCTCCACATTTAGTCAAAATCTAATTTATATCTGGTTTGTCAGCTTCATGGACTGGTCCTACACCCACTGACTCCAGGATTGAAGTGACCAGACAGTGTGCAACATGAGTCATTCTGAACCTTATGGTGATACCTCAGATTTTGGATGAGGACAGCTGTGTAAAGAAGTGCTGATCTCTGAAGGGAACCTGTGGAAGAGGTAGACCCAGGAAGACATGGGATGTGGTGGTGAAGTATGATGATCTTTGGATGTTGAGCCTCATGGAGGTAACGACAAGTGACTGAGACCTTTGGTGATTTGCTTTAGAAGACACATCAAACTAACTGAAATTGTAGTTGTAGTCGGTGCCTGTGACATGTAAAATGCTTCCATGCTGGTGACACGTAAAATGCACCTGTGCCAGTGATACAAAGGTACCCAGTATACTCTGGAGCGGTTAGTGTTAAGAAAGGCATCCAGCCATAGAAACCAAGTTAGAACAGACTGGAGCTTGGTGTAACTCTCCGGCTTGCTAGTTCCAGTCAAACCGTCTCACTCTTGCTAGCATGGAAAATGGTCATTGAATAATAATGATGTAGGGAGGATCCACAAACTTCCCCAACAATAACAGGTTAGCTACCATTCTGCCATTGCTTTTGCCTCAGACTGTTTGTGTTTGTCTAAAACCTGTCTGCTTATGACCATCCCATAGACATAGATTTGTTTGCTAGGTATTAAAGAGTTAATCAGGAAGTTCTGTTCTGTGGAGTGGGCCAGGACCATCTTACCACATTTTGGTCACAGATACAGCACTGTTTAAGAAGAGACAGTCTGCTGTTTGTCCTACAAGAAGTCTTCACACTCTGAACCATCTGTGCCTTTTTTTTTTACTTTTCACCAAACCATTATTATGCCAAATGGAAGAAAGATAACAAAAACCAGAGAACCGCTTAATGTAGTGGTCTGGGTCTGTTTAGTGTTGGGAGACAGGAAATAAAATGAATTCCACCCCCCTATGAATGCCAAGTACCAAAAACTAAAAAGGCACATAAGAAAAAAATTTAGTTTTTGCCCCCCCCCTTCTGTCTGCATGAAGAATTGGTATGTGTACATACGTTAGTCGTTCTGTGTGTGTTATATCTAGTTATGTATGTTATGATCCTAGTATCTACAAGCTTCCAAAATATACTAAGGCTATACCAATAAACAATCGTCTACTAACATGTCTTGTAGCACTCTTGTGAAAACATAGGGCAATGTTTTTTTTATTATACTTTTTGTTTTTTTTATAGTATACTCGAGAAATTTTTCGTTTGTAATTTAGATATACAAATACACACTAAGGTTTTGTGTATATTCATACTCACTCACTTTGTGTTTTTGCCTATAAATTTACACACACCCTAGCTTATGCACTCACTCACTCTTGCTCTCTCACTCTTACTCAGTCTTTGTTACACACACACACACACACACTTACACTCACTTGCCCTCTCTCTCTCTCTCTCTCTCTCTCTTTCTCTCTCTCTCTTTCTCTCTCTCTCTCTCTCTCTCACACACTGTATGAGTGGTTTTGCAGCTTTGTGATAATTATCAAGTTCTTTCCTTGTTTTAAACTGAAGAACCACAGCACATCCTAAACACTTGAGTATTTCAGGAAGCTGTGTAAAAGCAAGATAAAAGGTCAGTTTGTAGTGTTAAAAACAATACTGTTGTCACCACCACCACCACTACTACTACTGCTACTAGTCGTGGTGGTTGTACAGTGGTGACTACTAACCTCCTAGCTTGGTTGCTGATGAAAATGTCTTTCATACTAATTTTGTAACATTAAATGAATCTTGTTTCTCCGTTTTGGTTGTTTCCATTGGCTGTTTTTGACTCTTCTCTTGCAAAGCTGTGTGATCTCTACCTTCGACCTATTCACTAAGGACATTTATCTGCAAATAAACAGAAGAAAAAACATGAAATACGCAGTGCAAAAAAAAAAAATCATTCTTAAAACGGTTTTGAGTTAATTTTGAAAAATCTTGCCTCACAATGTAGAGACATTTCTTATGGCCCCAGTAGACAAAATGGAGGTGGTGTTCTAGAGCAGAGGTTCTCAGTTGGGGTCTATATGGACCCTTAGGGTCCATATAAGATTTTTGGGGTCCACAGATGCAATATAGTAAACTGAAGATCTATGGTTATTTTTCAGGGGCCATGAAAAAAACTGCTTCAGAAAAGTTTATGCAATACATCAGTCATGCTTCTACAATATACAAAATATTTTAACGGATCTAGTTCAAAACGGGGGCACCAGTTTTCATTTATGTTTTATGTAGTGTTTTTGGTACCGAAAGACTTTCAAACTTCGTATACTTATCTATTTTGTGTTATAGAACAGAAAAAATATTTTGTATTCAAAGTTATTTCATGTAAAAAATTGTCTTATTTCGATAATTTCAACCAATCACTGACAAGTATTCAGCTGTTTATAGTTACTCCTTTGGCAGTTTAAGCGGTGTAAAGCGTATTTAATCTCAATTACTTCTGACATTTTGCAGAGAGGCAACACACGTGTGTTCGTTTTCCTTCGTTCTATTTTTAATATAATTTCGTTAACGTCTGCCTGAACTGTATGTGTACAACATTTGCCCTAACCCTAACCTCAAAAACCAGGCCTTGTGCCTATAATAGAAAGGTTTATTAGCTACTGCCAATATGCTTCAGCCATTTTTTGACAAGGAAATAATAATTTTATCACCGCCAGAATCGTTTGGGAATCGTTTGTTTACGTAGTCAGCACTAAATTTTTACGGCTGAATGGACGTCAGTCATTGGTTGAAATTACAGAAATACGACAACTTTAACATGAAATAAGTTGCAATATAATAATTTTTCTTAAGAAGACTAAGAGAAAAAGATGTTTTATACGACACATTCTACCAGTGTCCCAAGTTTCAAAGTGTTGCGTTAAGAAAATACTGGCGCCCCCGTTTTGAACTAGATCCATTTTAACTATTTTTATACAATTCTTCATAAAATTATAAAAATACAATAGGATTTTTTAAACGTTGAATGGTTATGCAGGTCCACCCATGTAAAATAGTAATCAAAAGAGTCCATAGGTAAAAAAAAAAAATGGTTGAGAACCCCTTTTCTAGAGGATGACGAGGGAGATGGGCTGGAACAGTCACTCTGACTCACAAGGCTCACACTCACGGACAGCCACCTCTGCCTTGATAGTGATGAGCAGGAATATGGACCAAGGGCCAAGAACGTCGGAGGTTTCTGCTGCCACAGGCTTTGCCATAAACCTGTTGGAGAGCAGCCAATACCTTTGGCACTTTGCTTTTCTCGACCTGACAAGTAGCAAAACCTGGGCTTGTAGCTGACAACACCAAGTTGCTACTGTGTCTCACAATGTAGCATCCTGGATGAGGGGGGGGGAGCTACTACCACAGAACAGAAAAATTGTCATCCTAACTGTTATGTTGCCTTAGACTTAAAACGACATGCAGGAATGGCTGTGTGGTAAGAAATTTGGTCCCCAGAACATATTTCAGGTTCAACACAGGTGTAACATAATAATAACTAGTTATTATTTTTAACATGGTTTTCCAAGTTAGCAATGGTTGTTTAGCCTAAGTCAGCTGCAACCAGGACCACCCCATCTGATATTCATAACTACATTATTTAGGATGCCTCTCTATTTTCAGAATGGTAGTGTATGATTTAATGGGAGATTTGGCTGCTGTTTCCAGCAAGATGAGTGTACGCATTGAAGCACTCCCATATAGATTGTTTAACCCTAGTTCAGCTGTGATCAAGTGGCCCTAATATCAAAAAAGGCATTCCATCCATGAACATCCTGTTTTGTTTTCAGGCAGTGTATCTTAAATTGCTTTAGTGAATCTGTCTCTTTTTTTTTTTTTTTTGTAAGACAGTAGAATGTGATTAGAGGGAGATTTGGCTGCTATCTCTAGAAGGTTAAGGAGTGACTACTCGACTTCCTTGTTGAATTCCAAAGGTCTCAATAGTATAGCTTAACTTGCCCCGAGATCTCAACTAGGACTTGTATAGGGGTGCCTCTGTTGCATTTGGTTTGCGTTGAATGTTTTCAGACCTGGCTGAGTTCAACCTCTTCTTCCTGGCTTGACCACAGCTGATTTCCTGAAGAGAGAAAGTCAGCAGTAGAAAAAAAAGGTGGGAAACAAACTTGACCTTGGCATAGTTTGAACTCAGAGTTGAAATATTTATCACAAACCACATATTCCACATACCCGAACTCTTTGCAATACCAGTTACTGCCCTCCCCACCACCACGTACACCCCACATTCCCTCCACACACTGCATTCATGGTTCACTGCATCTGCTGTTCACCTCCTTTGTATCTCCCCCTCTACTATCATATCATTCCCAACACCCCTTTATATCCCACTCCACACTTGTGAGTTACTCATCCATGACAGTTGATAATCTATCCTTTTCCACTAGTATAAGTTACTCATCCATAATGGTTGACAATCTATCCACCACCATAGCGACTCTCTCAGCTGACCTTCTTAAAACGTATAACTGATGTTTTATGAAGCTATCTTGTCGTATGTCGGAAACTTAATAATTTGTAATTAATCTGCAAATGATAATTAATCTAATCTTTGTTTCTGTAATTTGTAGGTCGTGAAAACAATTGGTCTTCGAGAAATTTGGTTCTTTGGTCTCCAATATAAAGACAGCAAAGGGTTTGGTACCTGGTTGAAACTTAACAAGAAGGTAAGTTTTTAGTTATCGTGTTACCTTTGTTCTGCACCCCACCCCAGTCTGTTCTGATTGAGCAGATTAATGATTAACCTGTTAACATTTAAACCAGTCATATCTGGCCCACATTTTGTGTTTTATGTTCAAACTGGCCAGATCTGGCTTCTCACACCTACCCTACAATGTCATTCTAAAAACAATCACATTATTGACATCTAAAATCTATGAGATATCGCCGTCATTTAATGTCCTTCTTCCATACTGGCATGGGTTGGATGGTTTGACAGGAGCTGGTAAGCCAGTGGACTGCTCCAATCTCCACTGTCTGCTTTGGCATGGCTTTTACAGCTGAAGCAGACAGTGGAGCTTGATGCTGTCGTCTGGCTTACCAGTTCCTGTCAAACCATCTAACCCAAATTCAAAACAATCTGAATAAACAAACGTTACATTTAACAGAGTAATCCGAATGCTAAAGGGCTAAACACATTAGCTATGACTCTTCCCAATTTTTCTCTGGCATCATCTGTAGATGAGGAATTTGGCTGCTTTTAGTAGGATGGAACTTATTTTCTGTGGAAGGTTGACATATTATTACCTGTTCCATTTCTCCCAACAATTACTGTAATTCATTTTTGTATTTAGCTTTGCTTGATGGAACTGGGGTCATCCCAGTTTAATGGTGCCAGGGATGCCATCATGCATAGAACCAACCAGGTCTGCTAGTGCTCTGCATTGCTGGCGGTCCCATGCCAGCCCCCTTACATCCTCCAAAGTGATGTTGAGCCTCTGGAGATCCTCCTTGACCACGTCCAGCCTGCTGGTCCGGGGCCTCCCACAAGGCCTCTTACAGCCTGCAACCGCCACATCAAATGAAAGTAAAGCCTTGGTAGGATGATCTAGTGGGAGACAGAGGACATGTCAGTACCAGCGCTTGCGATGGATGACTATGAGGTGGGAGGCTGCAGGCTGATGCATTTTTTATTTCTTGATGTGAACTCAAGTGTTGAAAAAAATGTTGCTGCATCTCGGGAGAGTTGTTATTCCTATAAACAAATACACACAACGAGTTCTACTTCATCTCTTTATTATTTATCAGTGGATAACTATTTTAATCAACTAATTGATTGATTGGTCAATCATTTGTGCTTGTGATGAAAGAACTTTGACAAACCTGACTGATTAATGGATTGACTGAATGTTTAATCCATTGATTAGTTGGTTAAATAACTAATCAATTGTTGAATAATAATGAAGAAGTGAAATAGAACTGGTGTGTGTGTGTTTATTAGTGTAATGACCCTTCAAAGATTTCTATTTTTCTGTAATGATTCCTTTTCGGAACAAATAAGTGATAGAAAAGATAAGTTTTGTAACCCTTTACTTCAGAGAATTCCTCACTTCCTCCAAAATGAAAATCGAGGTAAGTCTGCAGAACCCTTTGACTGATGCCCCCCCCCCATGCTATTGTATCATACAGGAAATTAAGAAGTTTAAATACTAAGCTTTTTTTGTTTCTTTTAAAGTTTTACCAACAGATCAATTAAGACTGTTAACCTCCCCCCATCCCCCAGTATGACATTGTGCTACAAATATATTGATATTTGGGTTTATTCCTAACCTTGGATGTGATGTGCGACCAACCTTGATCATGCTCTCCAGCATTTTAATTGATCCCTCCAGAATCAATAGATTAGGTACCTGCTTTTTAGTCACGTGTCAGCCTTGAAGGTTTTCTAGCTGTGTATGTATAACTGGGACTACACTGTTCAGTGTGTCTTTCCTTTAGAACAGTAGATTTTGATTTAAGATCACTTGGCTGCTATATCTAGCAGATTCTTCTAACCTATGACCAGGGCAAGGTTTTCTCCTTTCTCTGTCCATTTAGGAACTGATGGCCTTGTTTACATCCCCTTATCTGTCTTTGTTAACTTGCAGCAGGTATTATCTCCCTTCGTGTCTAACATTATAGAAGTGGATTAGTCTTGACTAATCCTGGGGATACGAGAACATGTCAAAGCCTTTATAAAGTGTATTGAACAACCAGTTGATAGATATTGAGCTCAGATGCAGTATGGCGCGTGTATTTATTTGGGCTGAACACCAAATTCTAATTCTTCACTGCTTCAATACCTCAGCTGGCTGTCAAGATAAACATAGCATACCGAATCTAAAGAATGTTATCGGGACAATCTCTGATTTCACGGTGTTAAGTGGCTGCCATCCAAATACCATTCCTTAAGTCAGTTGGGACTGGTGGAAATATTTACAGAAATGCTTTAAAAAAAAGTTTTTTAAGCATTTGCAACGTGGATGTAGTATGTTGTTTAACCCTTTTGTGTTCAGATTAATCTGTCAAATGTAATGCTTATTTATTCACATTATTTGGAATTGTTCAAGTTCAAGAGGGGTGTCCACAATATTTGCTTGTAACTTTAATCTTTTTCATGCATGTAAAAAAATTATGTAATTTTAGCTGATCTTTCCAGGTAAAATTAACAGGTGTAAAAGCAGTAGCATGGATAAACACTAAAATTGAAATTCTTAATGCATCTTAAATGTTTGATTTGTTACTAAAATTAACCCAGATGTCAACTGCCAATAATTTTGCCACTTTTCAAGATTGCAACACCAGCGTCTGTTCTGGCACTGTCAATCTATAGATCATTGGTGGGGTGATGAATTGCTGCTGTCTCTAGCGATTGAGTGACTACCACTAACAAGACCACGGAAGGTTGAAATCACGTGACCTGGTGGTGCTGGAGATGGTGGAGATTTATCTCCCCACTAGCGATATGAAACAGGAGTGCATTTTGCATCAAAAGCCAATGTGAAGGTTTCTCTCATGGTAACTACTGTAGCATCACGTGATCACATGACTGATCAGACGTTACACATCGCTGGTCACAATGTGTTTTGCATTGTTTTTGCTTTCAAATGGCACCACCCTGCTGGTTAGGAGAGCAGGCCAACAGCCCTTACTGATTGAAAGGGGGACTGGAGAAACATGAAATGAAGTGTTTTGCTCAAGAACACAATGCGCCGCCCAATCAGGGAATTGAACCCACGATCTAGCAATCGTGGGTGCAACAGCCTAACCACTAGGTCACATGCCTTCACAGTATAGTTTGTTCCAGCAGAACATCCACACTTAAGTGGGGTTAAATATTTCTTTCTGGTATTAATACTGCCTCTGTCGATGATATATCTTTCAGAGATCACAAGTTCTCTTCCTAACTTACCCACATGACACCAAATATCATGATATTGCTTCATGGCTGGAATAATATTTGAAGTGAAATTAATTATAATGATCAGTAAAAAATTACATTTGTCTGTGTTGTTTGTTCAGCTCAAACATCTTTGTATTTTTTTTCTGCTTGCTTGTGGCATGCTGATGGGTTACATGTATGTTAATCCATATCAAAAACATCCAGCCTCAGAATATAGCGATGTAAACATGAATGGCAATTTGTGTGTTCTGGGTAGCTCGGCATTGTGGATGGTTGCAACGGAGTGCTTGTGTCCTCAAGAAGAATCCTTGATCACCGAACTGTTGTCACAGATCAAGTATTCACAATTGAGCATAATGTTATCCCAGATCAGTGACAAATGAATCAGTGATGTGCTTTGGACTACATGGATAAAATGACATTTTTTAAGACAATAGAGAGTGGTGTGAGATTTGACTATTTCTAGCAAGCTAAGTGACAATGTAGAGGGTTCTTTTCTCATTGGTCACTAGCTGATGTAATCGTATGGTTTGTTAAATTGACAGTGTTGATAGCCATTCATTATTTGTTCTGTGCTTTGAGTTGAAATTCCACTGAGGTCATCCTTATTTTTTATCCATTCAGGGATGTTAAAATAAAGTTACCAGTCCTGGGTGATATAGGTTGGGACACCTGCTCTGTCCTTCTAGTGAACGTGCTTTTCTACTCTAGGCACAAGGCTCGAAATTTTTTGGGAGGTGGCCAGTCGATAAGATCGACTCCAGTACGCAGCTGGTACTTAAATTTATTGACCCTGAAAGGATGAAAGGCAAAGTCTACCTCGGCAGAATTTGAACTCAGAACCTGAAGACAGATGAAATACTGCTAAGCATTTTGCCCGGCACGCTAACGTTTCTACCAGCTACCTACCTTCTATCTACTGATTCCATCTGCTTGCTACAATTTAATATCCCCACCCTTTCAGTGTGGTACTGGCTCTTCTCTGGAGAATGACCTATCTGTCTGAATGGATTGTCAGGCCTCCAGTTCTTCTCAATCACCGTTTCACTCTGGTGTTGGCTGTCTTCTGGAGAATGATTTACCTGCCTGAATGGATTGTCAGGCATCCAATTCTTTATCTTCCAGGTACCGAATCTATCAGGATTCCCACCATCACTGCCAGCCTCTTGCAGGTACGTCAGGTATTGGCTGTGTTAACATTTAAAATAGTGTCAACCTGTTGGAATTGGTTCCCAGTCTGTCTGCTGCACAAGTCACTGCCAGTTTGTGACATCAACTTCCTTGTTGTGGTGGAACCAGTTGGCATCTGAAAAAAAGCAAACAACAAAATTCACCTCAAATATATTCTGTGGATTGTTGTTGTTGTTGTTGCTGCTGCTGCTGCTGCTGTTGTTGTTGTTGTTGAGGAGGAGGAGGAGACTTGTGGGTATGGAACTTGAAATTGTAAGGTTGTTAGTTTGCTTTCTGGTGGTACATTGTGTCCTTGAGCAAGACACTTGCTCTGTGGAGTGCTCAGCCACTTGCGCATTAATTTCACGAGCAGGCTGCTCCATTGATCGACTCAACTGCGACCTTTGTTGCCATGACTGACAAAATGTCAGTTTTGGTGCTTAACACTTGGGTTGACCCTGATTGTGCTGGTTTAAATACGAATAAGATATTGCAGTTGTGTATCCAGTTGTATCTTGCCTTTGTGATGTAACCCTTTAGTATTTTAACTGGTCATATCCGGTGAAAATATTTAATCTGTTTTATGTTCAAACTGACCAGATCCAGGCTCTCACATCTACCCTACAATTTTATTCTACATTAAGTACTTACACCATCAAGATCTTGAAGATATGAGATAATGCATGATTAATTCAAATCAATGTGAATCAATAAGCATTATGTTTGATAGAATAGTCTGAAAACTAAAGGGTTAAGCAAGGTTTGTAGTTGTGAGTGGGGTGGTGTCTCGAGTGAAGCTTGATAAGGTGAGGGGTATGATTTAAAGGAGGTTCAAAATAGTGTGTATGACTTGAGGGCGTTGGTGGAGTGTTGAGATGGGGGTGAGGGCATTTGAAGGTTTAAGAGGGCAGGTGGCAATATGAGAAACATTTAAGACAGTTGGGGTGCGATTTGAGGGTAGTTTAGCTACCGCTAGCAAGCCAAGCGACTGCATATGTCCTTCATTGTTTCATAAATTACTCAGACTAGGTTTTTAATTTTATACAATTGATTCAAAATAGGATTTATTGATGGGATAAAAATGGAGCAAGGAGGTAGTGGTTAGGGTGGAGGAGAAAAAATAAAAAAAACAATTATACATGTCAAGATATATAATAATAAAAAAAAAAAAATTTGTGAATATATTATTTCATCTTTGTAACAAGTATTAAAGAAAATGCCTGACTTTATGAAGTTTCTCTCTCTCTCTCTTCTTCCCCCCCCCCCTCTTCCCTCCCCCATCTTGCTAAACATGATGGTGACATCACTCAGTGTCGTTAAAGTGTGTATTTCTTCCTGTGCATGACACACATTTGCATATAACAGTAATGCTTTGTTTTGTTTTTTTTGCCTCTTATTGTCAAGGGCTAATTACAGCATTGACTGGGTACAAAATTAACAATGTGCTCTTTCAACGGTCATAAATATTACTGACTTCATAACCGCATTTCTTAATGACCACAACACACACAAAAAACAAACCAACTATTGGTTACCCAAATATTAATTCTGGACTAGCAGTTGATAGTCTTTACTTAGATCTGATCTTACTGTCATCTTCATCTCAATTAACCCAGCTGCTTATCAAGCCGACCTTTGGACAAAGCTTTTCCACCTATAACTATCTCATTTTATTTTTAGATATGCTGTATATACTTGCGGAAAAGTTACCCTCTTAATTTGGTGGTGGTGGGGATTTGTCAAAGTAGGTTTTTGCTGTTGACTTACAGATACGTCATGCTATAATATAGGGAGTTACATGGCTCATTTTTTAACATAAACTCTCTTTCTACAGATCTGTTTTCGTATTCTACATAATCCACCATTTTTTCATATTAAAGCCTGAGACCCTTTAGCATTCAAATTACTCTGTTGAATGTGCTGAGTGCTGAGACCCCCTTTGGTCATAACTGACCATGGAATTGCACCTAGGAAGTTACCCTCCCAGGCACAAGTCTGGGCAAGATTGTTTATGAAAGACCAGCAGTCGCCCATGCATACCAGCCTCCCCTCTCCACGCCACCAGTGTTATCCAAGGGAAAGGCAAAGGCCGATACAGCTTGGCACCTGTGATGTCACAACTCATTTCTACAGCTGAGTAAACTGGAGCAACATGAAATAAAGTGTCTTGCTCAAGAACACAACATGCAGCCCGGTCCGGGATTCGAACTCACAAATTCATGATCGTAAGCTTGACGCTCTAACCACTGAGCCATGCACCTTCACTGTTGAATGTAATGCTTATTTATTCACATTTTCTTTCTTTTTTTTTTATAATCATGCATCATCTTGTAGCTTCGGGATTTTATGTGATTCTTTATTTTTACAATGACATAGTAGGTTAGGTGAGAGATGCTGGATCTGGCCAGTTTGAACCTAAAACTGG
Organism: Octopus bimaculoides; assembly: GCF_046866305.1. Lineage (NCBI taxonomy): Eukaryota > Metazoa > Mollusca > Cephalopoda > Octopoda > Octopodidae > Octopus > Octopus bimaculoides. Next base: position 15,861,060 of record NC_142954.1, on the reverse strand, counting down.
TTGAGTATTTGGGCCACGTATGGCCTGTTTAACACTTTAGCATTCTTTGTTAAATGAATTATTTGTTCACATTGTTTTGAATTAATCGATCATTATCTTGCAGCTTCGAGGTTTCACTGGTGTAATTGTATATTTTTAGAAGGACATTGTAGTGCAGGTCTGAGACCAGATCAGGTCAGTTTTAATGTAAAACAAGGTAGAATATTTGGGCTGGGTATGGCCTGATTGAATATTGTATGGTAAAAGGTTTAAAGGATTTTTGGCTGCTGTTTTTAGCCTTTTGTCTTATGTAAAGGCTATTTCACAGTTCATCTTTAAAATAATTGTTCTTTATTACCGAATCTGTCCCTGTCCCGTCAGATTCTTTTAAAAACACACCACAGTACATTGTTGTAGTGTGGTTGACAATGGGAAATTCCATTTTGGTGTAGAAGAAACATGAACGAGAATGGAACACATTGAGGTGTGGTTTGTTGCAACATCTGTTCAGATGATTGTGTTGTGCTAACTGCAAGTTAAATGTTCGACATCTTATATTCATGGTTCTTGTGTAAATCTCTGTGTGTATTGATAATCTTAATTTAATATTTTATTAAAATGCTCTTTTACAGGTGACTAGCCAGGATGTCAAGAAAGAAACCCCTCTCGATTTCCAATTCAGAGCCAAATTTTTCCCTGAAGACGTGGCCGAAGAGTTGATACAAGAAGTTACTCTGGTAAGTTTTGTGAATATTCTCAGAGTTTACCATTCTTGAGGCAGGTTTCAAAACTGCTGAACGGATCATGATCAAACCCAGAGGACGGATTGTTTTCCTCTTCTAAATTCATTTGAAAATTGACATTCATAGAGCTAGCAAGGTAAGGCATTGTCCTGATGTCTGACAGAGCAAGATGCCCCATCTCAATTTCATATTTGCCAGATGAAATAACACAATTCATAGCTAACCTATATTCTAGTATGTTCTGTTTTACTGGTTTGTCATTAGACTGTGGCCATGCTGGGGCATCGCCATTGAGGGGGAGGTTTTTAGCCAATCATGTTGACCCCAGAATACTTATCTCACTTCAGTCTGCTTCTTATATCATGGATTTCTTTTTGTTGAACTGACTGCTAAGTTGCTGGGTTTTTTTAATGCTACAACGTAAAAACAAGACATGCTCCGGTATGGGTTTAGTACAATGACTAAATTAAGTAAAAGATAAGACATTCACAGCTTCTGCACAGTTTCCATCTTTGAGGTGCAGGTGTGGCTGTGTGGTTAAGAAGTTTGCTTCCCAACCATTTGGTTCTGAGTTCAGTCCCACAGTTTGGCACATTTGGTGTCACATACTATATCCTTGGTCCAAGCAAAGCCTTGTTAATGGACTTAATGGATGGAAACTGTTTGTGCATGTGTATTACTGTCTCTTAACCATGACATCATGTTATAGTTGTAAACAAGTGTCCCTGTTATACAAGCAGTGTTCTTCATTTCCAGTCATCGAAGACATGTTTGGCCATGTGGGAAATATTACCTTACTTGGAAACACATGAGGGTTGACAACAAGAAGGGCATCCGGCCGTAGAAAATCTGCTTCAACAGACTCTGTCCAGTTCATGAGGGCATAGGAAAGCAAACGTTAAAACGGTGTTGGTGTAATTCCACTGATGAGGCATTTGTCGACCCTGATGCCATAGCAGACACTTGGCCTAAGGTACCACACGGTGTGACTGAACCAAGAACCATTGAAAGTGCTTGTAAAATGACTGTCTTAAATAACACAGCTATGACTTTTGTTGTTTTTGTAATTTTTTTTGTTTTTATTTTAATTTATTTTTGCTTACATGACGACCTGTTCTCGTCACTCCTTCCAGGGGCTACAATCAGAGAAGATTAATGACTAGAAATAGGGTGGGATGGTTGTTTGGGGTTTTTTTAATGTTTCTTCTTTATATTTTCTTTTCGGTAATTAGTAACTACTAACTATGAGATGGTGTTTGATTTGCAGGTAGTAATTATAGGCACGGTCATCTAATTAATTATCTCGTTGCTTGTAAACATGGGCAGGTCTTTTCCTCTTGACAATTAGTAGTTACAGATTGTGAATGCATGAGGTTATATTCTCTTTCTCTCTCACTCTCTCTATCTCTCTCTTTCTCTCTCTCTCTCTCTCTTTCTCTCTCTCTCTCTCTCTCTCTCTCACACACACACACGTATTGGTTTGTCTTTGGGCCTTATTTGTCAAAACTTGAAAATCAATGGGGTTTTAGAGAAGGAGTGGGGAAACCCCCCAAAATACTTATGCCTTATGAAGTAGTTTGACTGAATGTAGCTATAATAGTTCCCAATATATCAGGTACCCCCACCCTTGAATGGTGGGGGGATCAAGGCAATCCTCTTAACGTAAACGAGTTGCTGTGTGTGTATGAGACTTTTGGCACGTAAAAAGCACCCTTCGAATGTTGGCTTGACGGGTCTTCAAGGACAGCATATTACCCAAGTGAAATTGGAATCGTGGCCAATGCCTGTGTTGTGTACCTGCACCCATGTTGATGACATGTAAAAAGCACCGATTGAACTTCATGGAGGCAGTGACCAAGACCTTTGGCAATATACTGTGTTTGAGAAGACTTGTGAAGCCAAGTGAGACCATAGTTGTGGCCAATGCTAGTGTTCTGTAACCAGCACCCAGTCTGGTGGCAGGTAGAAAGCACCCATTATTCTCTTGGAGAGGTTGGCATTAGGAAGGGAATCCAGCTGTAGGAACCATACCAAATTAGATTGAGACCTGGTGCAGCTTACCAGTTTTCAGTCAAACCATCCAATCCATGCCAGAATGGAAAACAGACGTTAAATGATGATGATATATATGTGTACACACACACACACACGCACACGCACGCACGCACGTACGTCTATGGCTGTGTGGTTAAGAATTTTGTTTCCCAACCACTTGGTTTTGGGTTCAATCTGCTGTGCTGCAACCTGAGCAAGTGTCTTGTACTATAGCTGTAAGTCAATTAAAGGCATGTGAATGGATTTGGTGATTGGAAACTGAAAGATGTCCAGTGTGTGTGTGTGTGTTTGTTGTAAATGAGTCACTGTTATACAAGCAGTGTTGTTCATTTCCAATATTCTGCAAAAACATGTCTGGCCTTGGGGAAATATTACCATTACTTGGTAATGATTGAGGGTTGACGACATGAAGGGTGTCCAACCATAGAAAATCTACCACAATAAACTCCTTCCAACTGATACAAACATGGAAAAATAGTGATTGTATGTTTGTTGTCCATTGGTGTCCGACAATGACAGTCTGTGTTCTCAGTGATAAGAGCACACTTGACTCCGCAATCCAGAGCTGGAGGAACACGGACGCCCACGGGTGTCGCAGCGGCAGTCTCTGGATTGAGGGAAGCAGTGTACTGTGATCCCTGTTTCTTGAAGCAGTGAGACGCCATTGGTGGTCCTCTTCGGAAACAGCTGCTGCCCGTGTCATGAGAGACCCCCATGCTGATCTGTCTGTGACAGAAGCTTCAAGTTCATGTGGACTAATGCTGGGTGGGTGGGTGTGTGTGTGTGAGACATCACATTAAAAACATCAGTTCTCGTCCGATCACCAGTTAAGCAATGTGGAGCCTTGTTAGTACTTAGATCGGTGACTGCTTGGGAAACCTAGGTGCGATAAACATCTTTTGTGAAGGCTCAGTGGTTAGAGCATCAGCCTCACAATGATAAAGTAGTGAGTTCAATTCCTGGACTGGGCTGTCTGTTGTGTTTTTGAGCGAGACACTTTATTTCACATTGCTCCAGTTCATTCAGCTGTAGAAATGAGTTGCAATGTCATTGGTGCCAAGCTGTATTGGCTCCTTTGCCTTTGCCTTGGATAACATCCACGGCATGGACAAGGGAGGCTGGTATGCATGGGCGACTGCTGGTCTTCCATAAACAGCCTTGCCCGGATTTGTGCTCAGAGGGTAATTTTCTAGGTGTAAACCTATGGTCATTCATGACTGAGTGGGGTCCAATACACTCACTCACTCACTCACTCACTCACTCACTCACTCACTCACTCACTCACTCACTCACTCACTCACTCACTCACTCACTCACTCACTCACTCACTCACTCACTCACTCACTCACTCACTCACTCACTCACTCACTCACTCACTCACTCACTCACTCACTCACTCACTCACTCACTCACTCACTCACTCACTCACTCACTCACTCACTCACTCACTCACTCACTCACTCACTCACTCACTCACTCACTCACTCACTCACTCACTCACTCACTCACTCACTCACTCACTCACTCACTCACTCACTCACTCACTCACTCACTCACTCACTCACTCACTCACTCACTCACTCACTCACTCACTCACTCACTCACTCACTCACTCACTCACTCACTCACTCACTCACTCACTCACTCACTCACTCACTCACTCACTCACTCACTCACTCACTCACTCACTCACTCACTCACTCACTCACTCACTCACTCACTCACTCACTCACTCACTCACTCACCCACCCACCCACCCACCCACCCACCCACCCACCCACCCACCCACCCACCCACCCACCCACCCACCCACCCACCCACCCACCCACCCACCCACCCACCCACCCACCCACCCACCCACCCACCCACCCACCCACCCACCCACCCACCCACCCACCCACCCACCCACCCACCCACCCACCCACCCACCCACCCACCCACTCACCCACTCACCCACTCACCCACTCACTCACTCACTCACTCACTCACTCACTCACTCACTCACTCACTCACTCACTCACTCACTCACTCACTCACTCACACACACACACACACACACACACACACACACACACACACACACACAAATATTGATGATGTACGTTTTATTGGAAAATTTATGTTTTCAGAGAATGTTCTTCCTTCAAGTGAAACGCAATATTCTTTCTGATGAAGTTTATTGTCCGCCAGAAACTTCAGTTCTTCTTAGTTCCTATGCCCTCCAGGCTAAATATGGTGACTGTGATCCTGAGAAGCACACACCTGGCTTTTTCATTAATGAAACACAGGAGAAACTTCTGCCACAAAGGTAAGCTATTATCTTTCCTCCTGCTGCTTTTCTTCAACCATTTCCTGTTCATGGCAGTTTGTGTAAATTCTTCACCAAAATAGCATGTTGTTTTAGTTCCTTAGTCTCTCTAGAATGTCTAGAACTGCAAGGAAAGACACTCTTGCCCAACATCCTTTGTTGTTTTTCAGATAAGATATAAGGAAGCTTTGATTATTATTTGATTTTATTGGAAAATTTATTCAGAGAATGTTCTTCCTTCAAGTGAAACGTAGTATTCTTTCTGATGAAGTTTATTGTCTGCCAGAAACTTCAGTTCTTCTTAGTTCCTATGCTCTCCAGGCTAAATATGGTGACGGGCATATGGCGTAGTGGTTAAGAGCACGGGTTAAGCCATCCTAGGGCCACTGCCTTGAAGAATTTTCAGCCAAATGAATTGACCCCAATATTTTTTTTTTAAGCCTGGTACTATTCTGTTGGTCTTTTTTCCAAACCACTAAGTTATGGGGACATAAACACACCAGCACTGATTGTCAAGCAGTACTAGGGTACACATACACACACAGCAGGCTTCTTTCGGTTTCCATTTACCAAATCCCCTCAATGCCTTGATTGGCCTGAGGCTATAGCAGCAGACACTTGCCCAAGGTGCCATGCAGTGGGGCTGAACCCAGAACCATATGGTTGGGAAGCAAGCTACTTAGCACACAGCCATCCCTAACCAAGGGTCTTCTCTTTTTTCCTTTTTTTCTTTCTTTTTTTGTGTGTGTCTGTGTGTGACTAGGAACAGTTTGATGTAAAGGCATTTGCCTGCTAATGATGTTACTACTATTACTAATTCCTTCATATATTTCACCCCTAAGGCTGTTGCCATGCTGGAGCACCACCAGTTGAAGTCATTATTACTACTACTACTACTACTATTGCTACTGCTGCTGTTAATCCTGTATACCCAGTGACCTCTACTCACCTTGTTAAGTTTCAGTGTACCCCAGTCAGTTGGTGACCCCTTAATCCTGTTTAAATTCCTATTGCTTAATACACTTAGTAGCTATATATGTAACAGTATCCCTTTCTTCACAGAATAGTTGCAGTCTTTGGAACTGTGTGTTCTGGGCTCAGCAGGTTTTTCACTGCACCACTCAATGACTGATTTAGCAGATAAATATGATTTATTTCGTATATTCTCTCTCCTGGGTGACACGGCTTCTATTACATCAGAGAAAGCTTATTTATGGTTTATTCCTATGCATTGGACTGTGTCAAACGTATGAAATAGTCGCTATACAGCCCTTGCTGCAGCACTAGGATGTTAATTTACTCATTGAAAGGTGACATTTCACTCTGCTGTACTCCAACAGTCACATTTGACAGGCTGCATGCTTAGATTTATGTTTCTGGGTGTCTTTTCATTTGCCAGAGGCAAATCACATTTATAAATGTTTCCCTGGCATAGCAAGCAAGCTTTTTATTACTCTGTTTCTATTATTGGTGTTGCTGACGTAATAATAAATAAAAACCTAGAAATTAACACTCTTTTGACTCGGTCAACTTCCTCCCTGCAACAACTTTTACCATAGCTGAGTCACAAGTTGGATTTGTCGGTTGGCTCATAATTTTCGTTGTTGGTAAAAGGCAGGTTATTTGGCTGTAAAACACTATCCCAACTCTCATGTTCAAACTCCCTCCCCACCGTGTGTCTGTGTGTATCTCACTCTGAGTGAGTCTCTCTCCCTCCTCCCTCCATCCCTCCTTCCAACTCTCTCCTTCCCTTCTCCCCCCCCCCCCCCACACTCTCTCTTTCTCATTTCTTTAACATGTGGGAACAGAAAAAGGTTTGAAAAGTTTAATATAAATATTATGAATTCATAAAAAGAACTCCATTTTTCATCCAAGTTTACTGATTTAAAAAAAAAAAAAAGAAGTCTTCTCTATTTATTTCTCCTCTCTGCTTTGGATGTTGAATATCTGTGATCAGACTGGCTGTCTCCAGTCAACAAACCAATCAAATGCTTCCTTTTTCTTGGAGGGTCTATTTTAGCTTGAGAGGGGTAGTTGGGTTGGTTAGTTGGTTGGCAAACTAGCACAAAATGTTTTGAACTGAGTGCAGTTCATTTGACTTATATTTAGGGGCACACTAGTTGTAAATTAAAATGCCCTTTTTCGCCACCCCTGCTTCATCCTATATATTATGAGTGGGTCAGGGACCAGGCATTGTTGGTGCCTCCTCTTGGCAATTAACATAGCTACATGAGAGGGGTGTAGGGATTTGGCTAAAACTTTTTTCTTTAGGATTATTTAGAAAATTATTTTGTTTTACATATTTAGCCCCTGGTCAGCTCTGATAGAACACCCATGCAGCCTTATGTGTTTAAAGGCATTCCAACCATGCCCATTACCTCTCAACGTTGATCGAGCTGACTTCTGACTAAAAGCATTCTGGCCAGGACCATCTGATTTGTGGGATGTTAAGCTGCTGTTTCTACCAAATCAAGATACTGTGTAGTCTTCAGGTTAACTGATTATTCAGTCACCTTTTAAGTGTACCTTGGACACTTGAAGTGATAGTGTGGTTTTAGAGGAATTTGGCTGCTATTTCAGGTTGTCAGTGGGTGGTGGGAGACAAAAACACACACGGTGAGCCTCTTACACTTTCTATCTACCAAATTTGCTCACACGACTTTAAAAGTATCCTGTAGTGGGACTGAACTATGAACCATGTGGTTTGGAAGCAAACTTATCATAAAGCCATGCCTGTATCTATATATGGGTGTGTGTTTGTGTGTATGCTCAGATAAACATAGGCATGACAGGCTTCTTTCAGTTTCTGTCAACCAAAGGCACTGAAGGCTTTGGTTGGCCTTGGGCTATAATTGAAGACCTTGCCCAAAGTGCTGCACAACGAGATTGGGTCTAAAGCCACACATGTCCTTCAAATTTGCTGTCATTAGATAATTGGATAAGCTGACCATGATATCAGTCCTGGCTCTCTGTTTAATCAGTTCAAACTTCACCAAGTTCAACTTTGCATTTCATTCTTCCAGGGTCAATAAATAAAATACTGATCCAGAGTAAATGAAATACTGATCCGAGTGTGGTGTCCTATACAGGACAGTGCTACTGACGTTTATAGACCCAGGAAGACATCTCTTCTAGCTTGTGATTAACACACGCTGAGGATGCATTTGTTTGTAAAGTTAAGGAAGTTATTAAAAATTCAAACCCATCACTGACTTTTGGGACACCCTGTAGATGTTTGTGTGTGTGTGTGTGTGTATATATAGGCGCAGGAGTGGCTGTGTGGTAAGTAACTTGCTTAACAACTACATGGTTCCAGGTTCAGTCCCACTGTGTGGCACCTTGCGCAAGTGTCTTCTGCTATAGCTTCGGGCCAACCAAAGCCTTGGGAGTGGATTTGGTAGATGGAAACTGAAAGAAGCCCGTCGTATATATATATATATATATATATATATATGTGTGTGTGTCTGTGTTTGTCCCCCCAACATCGCTTGACAACCGATGGTGGTGTGTTTACATCCCTGTAACTTAGCAGTTCGGCAAAAGGAACTGATAGAATAAGTACTAGGTTTACAAAGAATAAGTCCTGGGGTCGATTTGCTCGACTAAAGGCGGTGCTCCAGCATGGCCGCAGTCAAATGACTGAAACAAGTAAAAGAGTAATATATACACACACAGTTGTTGTTGTGTTAAACTGTTGTATGTCCAAATGAGAGGTTCTTTTTTTTTTTCCTTTCAATATTATTTTTGCTTGCAATAGCCAGTTCTTTCGGTCAAACTATCACATCTCCAGCTGCTTCAGATACTAAGATATCAAAAATTGTCAAAGTGTAGTACAAAGGTTTTGCTATGGAATGGTGAAACTATTGTTTCATTTTCTGAAGAAAGCAACATTTTGGACTTACGACACTTTTGCATAATAGCAACGACATACGTACATTTCTGTCTAGCAC
>NC_142954.1:15819525-15847025 GCF_046866305.1 Octopus bimaculoides | reverse complement strand
AAGTTCAAAATGGGCTAAACCTTTCATACCCCACCAAACACCTTACGTGGGTGAAGACCTTCTTCAGCCTGGAGTGCTGGGATTTCCCCTTTCCTTACACAGTTTTCAGCACTTGACACTTTTATAAACACATGCACATTTTCGTGTTTCTCTTCGCTTGATTGTTGCTGTTGCTCTGTTTGCATCTCTATAATTGAATGGAACAGCAAAATGAGCTCATAATGATCAATTAAACACAGTGTTGCTCCAGCATGGTCACTCTCCAATACCTGAAACAAAAGTTTAAAAGGTGTGTGTGAAGGTATATGTACCTGCATATATAGGTGCAGGCATAGCTGTGTGGTAAGAAGCTTGTGTGGCACCTTGTGCAAGTGTCTTCTAATATAGTCTTGGGTCAACCAAAGCCTTGTGAGTGGATTTGGTAAACGGAAACTAAAAGAAACCCATCATGTATATGTGTGTCTGTCTGTGTTTGTCCCCCACCCTACCACCACTTGGCAACCAGTGTTGGTGTGTTTGTCCTTATAACTTAGCAGTTTGGCAAAAGAGTCTGATACAGTACTAGGCTTACAAAGAATAAATCCTGGGGTTGTTTTCTTTGACTAAAATTCCTTAAAGGCAGTGCTCCAGCATGGTGGCAGTCAACTGATACTAATAAAAGAATGTGTAGCTGTAGAGATGTGTATATTGTTTCATTGCTTTACTGGGCTTGGTTGTTGGCTTGTGGCCATACAGGAGCATTGTTTGAGAGTTTTTAGTTTTTTATATTAACTGTTGTTCTGCCATTCCACAATAATGGTAATTAATGTTTTCCTTTTTAACTTCCAGAGTATTTGATCAACACAAATTGACTCCAACTCAGTGGGAAGAGAGAATTGTGACCTGGTATCAAGAACACAAGAGAATGTTAAGGTAAGCTGAAGAAATGCCTGTAGAAGTAACAGGAGCAGATAGGGTTGTATGTTGGGTTTGTGAGCCATCAACAATGTTTATCTTTTGCTGTCTTCCATTTGGTTGTTTGGCCACTGTGAAGACATACACACTTCATGGTCACAGTCAAGCATGGCTCTGGTTGAGAAGCTTGCTTCCCAACCATGTGACCTTGGTTTCACTCTCAGCGTACAACACCTTGGGCAAGTGTCTTCTACTATAGTCTTGGGCTGATAAAAGCCATGCAAGTGGATTTAATGAACAGAAACTGAAAGAAACATGTTGTGTGTTTGTGATTTAAACATCACCTGATGGTTGTAAATGATTGACATCATAAAACAAGTGATAACCGTTTTCACTCTTTGGTGAGAAAACATTTCTGACCTTGGGTAAATATCTTGTTAGGAAACAGGTGAGGGTTGGTGACAGGGAGGGCATATGGCTGTAGAAAATCTGCTCTGACAAATTGTCTAATCCATGCAAGCATTGAAAAATGTAGCTTAAATAATGGTCAGTGAGGGTATCCCTTTCTGTGAAATTGGGTGTCTAGGCAAGCATGTGTGTGTGCATATGCATTTTGCATAATGTTAGGAGTGTATGTACACCTTTTCTGAAATGGTGTGTTATGGTGTGAGAGCTCTTGTGAAGTTGTGCATGCGATAAAAAGTATATGTTGGTGTTTATTCTGTTATCATATTCCTTCCTTGCAGAGAGGATGCCATGATGGAATACCTGAAAATTGTCCAAGATCTTGAAATGTATGGTGTGAACTACTTTGAAATCAAGAACAAACGTGGCACAGAATTGTGGTTGGGTGTTGATGCTCTTGGACTTAATGTCTACGAGAAGGAAGATAGGTGAGTTGATGGCCTCTTTGTCTTTTCCTCCTTAACTCTTCAATTGTGAAATTAAACATCCTAGTTATTCCAGTAACAATGTTAATCTTGACAGATCTCAACAAAATTAGTTTCAAACATGACATTCTTCAATGAAATAAAGATTGGTTATAAAACTGCTTTCTGCAGTTAAAGACAAAGAAATTTTGAGTGGATATGTCGAATTTCCACTCTAGAATCTGTTCTGCAGCTTTGGATACTGGTCTCTTTCAGTGGCCTTGCTCATCAGCCAGACAAAGACCGCTAAAATTCACAGGTCAGCTACTGATTTTTAAAAATTCATTTTAACACAGTACTCATAAGGAACAGTATCTCGCAACAAATATTACAATTAGACTTATTAATATGTATCTGCTTTAATCCTTTGGCATTTAAACCAGTTATATCTGGCTTAAATGTTCTCTGTTTTATGTTCAAACTGCCTGGGTCCAGCCTCTCACAACTAACTACTCTACAGTGATGTATTTAAAAAAAAAAAGAAAGTCACAGCATCAAAATCTCAACGCAGAGATAATGCATTACTAATTTAAACCAATGTGAATAAATAAGCATCATATTTGATAGAGTAATCTGAATGCTAAAGGATTAAATATACATAGACTGCTGTTATAATTTCTACACATATATGAATATATTGGATTGTTTTGGCTTTTTTTTTTTAAATATAAAGCAACTTAAAAATTTAACATTGCTTTCATTTCCTTTTAAGCATGTTAAATATATATTTCACTAAATATTTTATTTTATGATTAGGTTAACCCCTAAAATTGGTTTCCCCTGGAGTGAGATCAGAAATATTTCTTTCAACGACAAGAAGTTTATAATTAAACCAATCGACAAAAAAGCACCTGTAAGTATTTCGCTCTCCGTCTGTGTGTCAGTGTCTCTCCGTCTGTGTGTCAGTGTCTCTCCGTCTGTGTCAGTGTCTCTCCGTCTGTGTGTCAGTGTCTCTCCGTCTGTGTGTCAGTGTCTCTCCGTCTGTGTGTCAGTGTCTCTCCGTCTGTGTGTCAGTGTCTCTCCGTCTGTGTGTCAGTGTCTCTCCGTCTGTGTGTCAGTGTCTCTCTGTCTGTGTGACAGTGTCTCTCTGTCTGTGTGACAGTGTCTCTCTGTCTGTGTGACAGTGTCTTTCTGTTTGTGTCACTCTCTGTGTGACAGTGTCTCTCCAACTGTGTCACTGTCTGTGTGTCAGTGTCTTTCTGTTTGTGTCACTCTGTCTGTGTGTCAGTGTCTCTCTGTCTGTGTCACTCTGTCTGTGTGTCAGTGTCTCTCTGTCTGTGTCACTCTGTCTGTGTGTCAGTGTCTCTCTGTCTGTGTCACTCTGTCTGTGTGTCAGTGTCTCTCTGTCTGTGTCACTCTGTCTGTGTGTCAGTGTCTCTCTGTCTGTGTCACTCCGTCTGTGTGACAGTGTCTTTCTGTTTGTGTCACTGTCTGTGTGACAGTCTCTCCATCTGTGTCACTGTCTGTGTGTGACAGTGTCTCTCTGTGTTGCTATCTTAGTTAATCCTATTGCATTATTAACGATGATGTGAAGTGGAAATTCCCACTACAGAGCCACACTTGGATCCATACGCAATATTCATGGGGAAAATCCTGCAGTAATACCTTTATCGAAATCTCCCAGTCTTATTAGAAATTGGAGATTATTGATGCAAGCCTGGCCGTATGGTTAATAAGTTCACTTTGCAACCACGTGGTTTTGAGTTCAGTCCCACTGCGAAGCATCTTGGACAAGTGTCTTCTATTATTGTCCTAAGCTGACCAATGCCTTGTGGGTGAATTTGGTTGACAGAAAAGTGTGTATGCTTGTCATATGGATCTTTGTGTTTGTCTCCCCACCAGCTCTGCTTGACAATCATTGTTGGTTTATTTACATCCCTGTAAGTTAGTGGTTCAACAAGACAGTCGAAATAAGTAGCAGACTTAAAAAGTTAATTTAAAAAAAAAAAAAGTCCTATAAGTCTTGGGTTTGTTTTGTCCGACTAAAACCCTTCCAGGCTGTACCCCCAAGCATGGCCACAATCGAAAGAGTGATCCAGTAAAAGATGTGATGTCTTCTACATTTTGTTTATCAAGATGGTTACCCAATATATCCGTAGCTAAATAGATGAAGCCAGTTGAATGTAAACAGGATTTAATTGAAGAAATAAGTGGTACATAGGTACCTGGGGAGATACCATCAAACAAGGGTCCCTAACCACCAGCAGTGGACCATTTGGTATCAGGTCACACAAAAAGAATAAATTTTTAAATTGCATTTTTATTTCATTGACTGTTGCTGTCTGGAGAGTGCTTTTGCATTATATATGCATTACATATATAATGTTTTTACACATGTACCATGTGGACTCATGGGTGCTGGTACCATGTAAAAGTGCCCATGCCGGTGCTGCATAAAAGCACCCAGTGCACTCTGTAAGGTGGTTAGCGTTAGGAAGGGCATCCGGCTGTAGAAACCATGCCAAAACGGAGATGGAACCTGGGCAGCCCTTCAGCTGACCAGCTCCTGTTGAACTGTCCAACCCATGCCAGCATGGAAAACAGATGTTAAATGATGATAATAATGATGATGGTCTCCAGGTTTGTAGGAAACTTCCTTGTGTGAAACCAGTCCTTAGTGCAAAAGAGCTTGGGCCTGCTGCCAAAGGACATCCAGTGTTAATACCATTTCAAATGACAGTTTCCAAAAAGTTTGATTCAGCCTGAATTTTCTCTTTACTTAATCTCTTTCCTGCTTTTGTAGGATTTTGTCTTCTATGCACCCCGGTTACGGATCAACAAACGTATTCTTAGTCTGTGCATGGGAAATCATGAGCTGTACATGCGCCGTCGGAAACCAGACACCATTGAGGTGCAACAGATGAAAGCTCAGGCAAAAGAAGAGAAAATGGCCAAACAGCAAGACCGGTGAGGCTTATTTTTGAATTATTGTCTATTTCAAAGACTGTGGTTGTTTTGCCCCAGTTGGAACTGATTAAGCAGACAGACCAAGTACAAAAGGTGTTCATGCCTCCCTCTTCAGAGTGTGTTGTAAACTATTATTCGTTTTTTTCCTTCCCCTTTTGTTTCTATATTTTTAATGAAATACACTGCCTTCGTTTCAATTAATTTTCACAATAACAAAGAGTTTAATAAAACAATTTTATCATTCTTAACCCTTGACCGTTTAAACTGGCCGTTTTTGGCCAAAATGTACTATTTGTTTTATGTTCAAACTAGCCAGATCCAGTCTCTTACACCTACCCTACAATGTCATGCTAAAAGTAAACAGTCCTGTAATCAAAATCTCAAAGCTATGAGATAATGTAAGATTAATGCAAAACAGTATGAATAAATAAAGCATTACATTGGATACAGTAATCTGAATGCTAAAGGGTTAAGTTGGTGTTTATAACATAAATTAACATAATCAACATTTAAACATAAATTAACATTTAAAGCAGGAAGCTTGTGCTATAGCACCAGAGTCAGTCTAAGGTGGGTTGTATCAAAATGGTGAAAGACAGTTGTGCTAAAATTAGTAGGCAAATCTCCTTCAAATCATACCCATCAAGTGATCCTAAGTGGTAAGGGTGTTGAAAATGACAAATTCTCATATTTGATAAGGTGACTTTAGACATTTTAAAAATCTGGTCTACCATCATAGTCTTGTCACTGATAAAGAAGTGAGGCGTGTGTCCAGAAACGGCTTTGACCCTTTACCACTTGGACCAGCCCAAATATTTTACACTTTATGCTCAAACCGGCTTGATCTCGTCTCTTGCACCTACCCGACCATGTCATTCTAAAAAGAAACATTGGAATTTCACAGACTACATTAAAAAAAAATGTGAATCAATACTCATTACATTTGACAATAATGGACCTTCCTTCCCAAAACCCTTTGCTCCAGGTAGGCCTGTATCTGCAAGAAGAACTTTCCAGAGACCGATTTTATATCCTGGGAAATACTGAGGCCCCAGAATACCAGACTCTATTCAGACTGTTTATTCAGCTAGAAATAAGTAATCTGGTGATGATTAGAGGTAAAAGAAACTGAAACTGTAATCCTAGTTATACATCCGTTTTCCATGCTGGCATGTGTTGGATGGTTTGACTGGGTCTCACAAGCTACAGGACTACACTGAGCTCCAATGTCTGCTCTGACATGTTCTCTGTGGCTGGATGTTCTTTCTAATGTCCTCCTGCCACCAGCTCTGAGATTACAAAGTAGCTTAAAAGAGAATAGAAAAAGATCTCAGTCTGTCTATGAGAATATTTATGTCTGGGGAATTGCTCTCCAAGACAGTCTGCTATAATGTATTTTATATTTTATTGAAGACCAGCCATTTGTATTACCATGTACATGTTAATATTTAAGATAGGCCAAAGAAGAAAAAAAAATAGTCAGGTATGGCTGTGTGATAAGAAGCTTGCTTCCCAATCACATGGTTCTGGGCTCAGTTTCACTGCGTGGCACCTTCAAGTGTCTTCTGCTATAGCCTCAGGCTGACCAAAGCATTGGGAGTGGATTTGGTAGATGAAAACTGAAAGAAGCCAGTCATATATACATATATATATATATATATATATATATATATATATATATATATTTATGTGTGTTTGTATTTATCCCCACCACCATTGCTTGACAACTGCTGTTGGTATGTTTACATCCTTGTAACTTAATGGTTTGGCAAAAGAGACTGATAGAATAAGTACTAGGCTTAAGAAAAAAGCCTTGGGATCAATTTGTTCAACTAAAACCCTTGAAGGTGGTGCCCCAGCATGGCTGCAGTCAAAGGATGGAAACAAGTAAAAGGATAAAAGAATTAAAAAATGAAGAATTACTTTATTTCCTGCTGTTCATCTCAAACCTTTGACTTAAAGAATTTGGTAAAATGTTTTGTTTTTTTAGTGAGAAGATTGAAAAAGAACGCAGGAAACGTGAAGAGGCTGAGAAGATGTTAAAATCATACGAAGCCAAATTGGAAGAATTGTTACGGGAAGCTGAAACTCGCCAGAAAGGTAACGATTATTTGATTAGCTTTCCTTTTTCAAGATCATTTTAATGCCAGTCTCTGTCTTTGATTAATGACTTTTTGGTATTGAAAACATTCATCATTGTTTTGGCATCAGCTTTTGTATGCTTGTTTGGGTGAGATAAGTTATATTGGGGTAGATTTTAAAATTATTAGTTGGAGGACCTTTTATTCCAAAAGCACCTTTCCCAGGTAGGCCTGTGTCTACAAGAACTTTCCAGACATGGACCTACAGTCAGAGACCTGCGAAGCCTGCAGAATATTGGTCTGGCCAGAAGTCATTTCTGTCACCAATCCCCACCCGCTTCCAAGCAAGGTAATGTTTCCACATGACCATACATGTCTCTGGAAGCCTGGAAATGAACAACATTGCTTGTATGATGACACATTAATAGCCATGATGTCAAGACAAGGGTATACACAGAGGCTTCTTTCAGTTTCCCTGTGCCAAATCCATGCACAAAGCTTTAGCTGGCCTGGGGCTATAGTAGAATATACTTGCCCAAGATGTCATGCAGTGGGACTGAACCTAGACCACATGGTTGAGGGGTAAGACTTTTACCACTCAGCCACACCTGCACCTGAAAGGGATCAAAATATTATCCCATAGACTGGCCCCATGACATAGGGTACAAAACCCACCCTCCTTCCACCACATTGGAAGCTGGTTGCGTATGCTGCTCCTCATTGAAATCAGGAGGTAGTGTACTTACTGGAACCAGGGAGGGAGAGCTATGCTACTTCTCATGTAAAGTAGTGGTGGGGTAGGGGCATTAACTTAGCGGCGTTGTGTTGGATTGTTAAATAATATTGGTTTCAAATTTTGACACAAGGCCAGTAATTTCAGGGGAGGGAGTAAGTCTATTACATCGACCCCTGTACTCCACTGGTACTTATTTTATCAACCTTGGAAAGGGTGAAAGGCAAAGTCAACCATGGTGGAATATGAACTTAGAATGTAAAGATGGGCAAAATGCCACAAAGCATTATTGTACCTGGAAGACAAAAGTTTCTTATTTCTTTATTGCCCACAAGGGGCTACACACAGAGGGGACAAACGGATTAAGTCAATTATATCAACCCCAGTGCGTAACTGGTACTTATTTAATCTACCCTGAAAGGATGAAAGACAGTCGACCTCAGTGGAATTTGAACTCAGAACATAGCAGCAGATGAAATACCGCTAAGCATTTCGCCCGGCAGGGTAACATTTCTGCCAGCTCACCACCTTTAATTATTAAATAATATTAGAAGTGTGAGGGTACATGGCTTAGTGGTTAGGGTATTCAGCTAATGATCATAAAGTCATGAGTTCAATTCCCAGTGGCACGTTGTCCTTAAGCAAGACACTTTATTTCACGTTGCTCCAGGCCACTCAGTTGGCAAAAAAGTAGTACCTGAATTTCAATGGGCCAACCTTGACACATTCTGTGTTCTCCCATCATCTGTCACTACGTTCTGAATTCAAATATTGCCAAGGTTGACTTTTCCTTTCATCCTTTCGGGGTTGATAAATTAAGTACCAGCTGCATACTGGGGTCTATCCAATTGACTGCCCCCCCTCCCCCAAAATTTTGGGCCTTGTGCCTAGAGTAGAAAAGGTTCTGTGTTCTCCCAGAGAACTATGTTAATCCTTGAGCACTCACATTATTGTCAAAAGTCATACTTATTTGTTCACATGCTGGTGACACGTAAAAAGCATCATTTTGAGTGTGACCGATGTGAGTGCCAGCTGACTTGGCTCCTGTCTTGTGGCATGTAAAAAGCACCATTCAAGTGCAGTCGAAGCCCGTGCCGGTGGCACGTAAAAATCATCCACTACACTCTCCGAATGGTTGGCATTAGGAACAGCATCCAGCTGTAGAAACCTTGCCAAATCAGACTGGAGCCTGATGCAGCCTCCTGGCTTCCTAGCTCTGTCAAACTGTCCAACCCATGCCAGCATGGAAAGCAGATGTTAAACAATGATAATGATGAGGATTGTTTTGAATTATTCATGCATTATGTTGCAGCTTTGAGAGTTTGATGAGGTAACTGTTAAATTTTAGAATGATATTGTAAGGTTGGTGTGAGGCCAGATCGGCCAGTTTGAAGATGAAATAGAATACTTTGGCCAGATATGGCCAGTTTAAATGCTAAAGGGTTAAGGGTATGTGTGCCTGTGGAGTGCTCTGCCTCTTGCATGTTAATTTCATGAGCAGGTTGTTCCGTTGATCAGATCAACAGGAACCATTGTCCTCATAAATGATATAGTACCAGTTAATATTAAATGTGTAATTTCTACTTTCTTTATTTGTCTGTCAGATTTGGATGTGTCTGAGATGAAAAAGATGGAATTGGAAGACAATTTGAATCGGTATAACAAGGAACGAGAAGACTTACTAACTGAGAAAGCCAGAGCTGAAGAGATGAAGCAGGAAGCTTTGAAGAATGTAGACCTTGAAAAAGAAGTAAGAAACCAGAAAGTAAGTAGTTCCCCCCCAAAAAATGGGTCATTTTATTATTTTTAACCCTACTGAAGGGTTCACATGTCTGTGAAGCTTCCTGACTATTCAGTGTATGGGGCTGTACATTAACCTCATAACCTTTTTTTTTGTGTGTGTGGGTGCAAGTGTGGTTGAGTAGCCTATATAGATGCATGGCCTAGTGGTTAGGCTGTTGCACTGATGATGATTAGATCGTGGTTTCGATTCCCTGACTGGGCAGAGCATTATGTTCTTGAGCAAAATACTTCATTTCACGTTACTCCAGTCCCCCTTCCGATCAGGGGGTGAATGCTGGCCTGCTTGCCTAGCTATTGGAGTGGCATCATTTGAAGGCTAAAACAATGCAAATATGCATTGTGGCCAGTGATGTGTAACACTATCTGCTAGCCTGGTTGGTCACGTGATAGATATGTATATATATATCTGTAAATAATGTGACAATTATTCGGTAGCCGTGATTAATCTCAGTTTCAGATGTTAGGGCAGAAACCCATGCCACCATCTCTTCAGTTATCTTGGCCATCGAAAAATGACCATTAAACAAAGGGAAATTACTGTGTGACTGACCGTTATTGAGACAAAAGAGCTATTAGAATGAACGCTAAGTAAAAATGTCCATAGTATTCACGTAAGCGCACCAGTCCATAGGGGAGACTGGCATACATGAGCAGCTGTGAGTCTTCCATTAAATTTAAATTCCTTGTTTGAGCCTGCTCAAGTTCAACCCTGACTAACAAAACCCTTTGTCCTGCCCTAAAATCAAGATCTGTTTTATACATCATCATCAGGTTCTAATCTGGTTTGGTTTGATTTCTATGGCTGGATGCCCTTCCTAATGCCAACCCCTCCAAGAGTCTAGTGGCTACCTTTTACGTGTCCCCAGCACTGGTCACAACTATGATTTCATTTGGTTTCATGAATTTTCTCAAACACAGCCAAAGTTTTGTTCATTTGTCATCCCCTCCATGAGACCCAACATCTGAAGATCATGCTTCACCACCTCATTCCATGTCTTGTTGGGTCTACCTCTTCCATAGGTTCCCTCCACAGTTAGAAATCAGTACTTATCCATGCTGCTGTCATTGTCCATATGCATCACATGATCATACCAGTGCAGTCTTCTCTTTTGCACACATCTGATGCCTATTATACCCAATTTCTCTCTCAAGATACTTGCAATCTGTCGTATGTGAGCTTTTCTCTTTTCTTTCTTTCAATCATGGACTTCACCCATGCTGAGGTGCAACCTGGAAGGATTTCATCAAACAAATTAATCCCCCAACTTTTTTTTCTTTTCTCTGGTACTTATTGTATCAGTCTCTTTTACTGAACTGCTAAGTTACAGGGGCACAAACAAACCAACACTCGTTCAGTGGTGGTCTCACACATGGACACAACAGGCTTCTACACAGCTTCCATATGCCTAATTCTCACAAACCATTGGATGACCATGGGCCCAAGGTGTGCCACACAGATTGAACCCAAAGCCACATGATTACAAAGCATGCTTTTTAATCACTGTTATATCAATGCTATTGATATATTTTTTTTGACTGTATCACCTCCTCCAATGCCCCCTCCCCTCTTAAAGGATCTTTATCTTGCAAATTACCTGGGGCATCATATGAAGCATCCAGCCCACACTGTAAAGTGGTTGGCATTTGGAAGGGCATCTGGCTGTAAGAACCCTGCCAAAACTGACCTTGCTTGTGTTAGTGCCATGTGAAAAGCACTGTCCACTCTGTGGGGTGGTCGGTGTTAGGAAGGGCATTCAGCTGTCAAAACTGTGCCAAAACAGATACCGCAGTCTGGTGCAGCCCCCCCCCCCCCCCCCCCCCCCGCCAGTTCCTGTTAAATCATCCAACCTATGCCAGCTTGCAAGGCAGATGTTGATATATTTATGTCAGACTTCTTAGATCCTCATGTCACAGTCTTGTTACTCTTCTATTTTTGTACCAGTTCCAGCCAATCTTATGGTTGGTTGTGGTCATGCTGGAGCACCGTCATTGGGTTTTGTTAATTTCAATATTCCCATAGGAAAGAGAAGCCTTAGAGGCACATGAAGTTGCTGAGAAACGTGCTGCAGAGATATCCGAAAAGGAGACCCAGATGCGTGAGCTGCAAGAACAACTGGAAACCATCAGGAGAGAAACGGAAGAGAAAGATGCGGCATACAATGCCCTGATAGTGCAGCATGCGCAGCAAAGTAAAATCAATGCAGAACATGTGAAGGAGCATGACTATGAAGAATCTGCAGGAACTGAAGAGGAAACTACATATGGTAAGTTTTTTTTCTCTTTTGCTAATCAATGTTTAATCAGTCATGGCCTGTTGATGATGCGTTGTGTTCTTGAGCAAGACACTTCATTTCACGTTGCTCCAGTTCACTCAGCTGTAGAAATGAGTACCACTAGTGGAGATGCGTCGCTCAGTGGTTCGATTATTGGATTAACAACTGTAAGATTGTGGTTTTGATCCCTGGATCAGGCAATCCATTGTGTTCTTGAGCAAGACACTTCATTTTGCATTACTCCAGCCTACTCAGCTGTAGAAATGAGTACCACTAGTGGAGGCAAGTGGTTGAGTGGATAGGGTATTGGACTCGTGATTGTAAGATTTCATTTGGTTTCAATTCCTGGACCAAGCAGCGCACTGTGTTCTTGAGCAAGACACTTCATTTCACATTGCTCCAGCCCACTCAGCTGTAGAAATGAGTTTAGCCTGGAGAGGGTTGGGCTCTGCCAGGCTTTCTTGCCCTAAATATGCTGCATGGCTTCATAAGTCCCAAGTTAACTCAAGTGGTGAAAACATTGAGAATGTGTATCCTATTTGTGGCATGTACACCAGGTAAATATACCTTGTTTATAACCAATTAGAAGCGACTTTATGACATTGGCATTATGACATTGGCGTGTGTATTTGCTAAAGTATTAATTTATCAAATGCCACTCACCAAGATATCAGTCAACAGAAGGCTATAAATAAAGATAAAAGACCCCTACTTGAGCAGTGTGTAGTATGATGGGTTTGAACCTGGAACCATATGGTTGCTCAATGAACGTCTTAACTACCCAGCCATGCCTGCATCTATTCGTATTCCCCTAATATTTCATCCTTCTCTCAGGTGCTGAGTTACAAACCTACGAGAATCAAGATCTTCCGAGACCTGAAGAAGAAAGACTAACTTTGGCTGAAAAGAACCACCGTCTGAAAGAGCAGCTAAAGGTAGGTTATTTTGCGTTGTTTTGTCATTAGTTTGGAAAACTTGTCTTTTTAATGTTGAGCAAATTCACTAAGTTGAGGTTTATTTTTCCATTTTTTTTTTCTTTTTTAAAACATGATGTAAACTCAAAACGTAAATTGAGTTACGCCTGTACATCATAATTATTTTTGTGTCCGACTATTTTCAATGCTGGCATGGTTTGGACGAGTCTTAAAGAAGCAGTATTCCTACAACTGGATGTCCTTCCTGTCGCCAGCCATGACTTCTTTTTTTTTTCTTATTTCTTCCAAATAAGGTATTTATACTCTGTTGGTGCTCTTCACACAGTCAACAACTGAGCTACAAGAGCTTGGTGGCATCAGTTTGAGAAGTCTGTAAATTCACATTTCTGAAATGCCTCTTGTCTTTGTAGAAGTTAATAATAATACTGGTTTGTTAGTTATTCCTTACGACCAGTATTCATCTTACGCTGTACACTCACGCATCCTCATTTAACATCCGTTTTCCATGCTGGCATGGGTTGAACACTTTAATCAGTGCTGGAGAGCTGTACCAGACTCCAGTCTGATTTGGCTTGGTTTCTACAGTTGGCTGCCCTTTCTAATGCCAACCACTTTACAGTGTGTGCTGGGTGCTTTTAAAATGGCATTGGCATGTGTTCTTCCTGATGCCAGCTCCTCTAATTTGTCTCGTAAGACAGATATAAAGGGATATGGAATGCCTGTTCTAAAACCCTTCTCCCTGCCCTCTATAAAAAAAAAAGTCTCTTTACCTATTTTCCCACGGTGGTGTTTCAGCATGACCACAGACACATGGCTGAAATGAGTAAAATGTATGATATATGAAAATATTGATTTCAAATTTTGGCACAAGGCCAGCAATTTCCGGGGCTAAGTTGATTACATCAACCCGTGCTCACCTGGTACTTATTCTCTTGACCCAGAAAGGCAAGGTCGATCTCAGTAGCATTTGAACTCAGAACATGAAAACAGACAAAATACTGCTAAGCATTTTGCCCAGCGTGCTAACCATTCCACCAGCTCACGACCTTGTTATATGAAAATAAAACTAAATTCAATCATAATTAGGATTCAATACAATTATGTAGAGCACTGGTCAATGTAAGATTTTGTTAAAGTTCTACGATACACCAAATATTTAAAATTATTTTTTATGCAATTCCTAATCTAATAATAATTCTGCTTGTTCCTCTGTTACTTAGTCCATCTGTAACACTTTCACGTGACTGGTTGAAGGGAAAGGCAAAGAGGGGGCGAGAGAAAAAGAGGGAGTGTTGTGTATTAAGTCTATAAAATTGTGCATAGAAAATCTAAAGTGTAAATATGAAGTGCATTAAGTAATCATCATATTCCAATTTCCTTCACATTTGCAATCAATGGCAGATGTGCAACTATCCATACTGACAATACAAGGTACACTTTCAGGATTTTTAGATAAAGTTTTTTGTAATAAACCAATGGGTTTACCATTAATTCTATGAAATATTTATGAGTCACGCTTGTAATATTTGATTATAAAAATATTCTTTTATTCTTTTACTTGTTTGTCATTTGACTGCGGCCATGGTGGGGCACCGCTTTTAGTTGAGCAAATCAACCCCAGGACTTATTGTTTCTAAGCCCAGTACTTATTCTATCGGTTTCCTTTGCCGAACGCCTAAATTACAGGGACGTAAACGCACCAGCACAAGTAGTCAAGCGATGTTGGGGGGACAAACACACACACATATATACACAATGGGCTTCTTTCAGTTTCCATCTTCCATTTCCACTCACAAGGGTTTGGTCGGCTTGAGGCTATATAAGACACTTGCCCAAGGTGCCACACAGTGGGAATAAACCTGGAACCATGTGGTTGGTAAGCAAGCTACTTACCACACAGCCACTCCTGTGCCTATATAATTAGATTTTTTTAACATCAAATGGTTTGGAGGGTTCATCTGAGTGAAACGTAGGGATCAAAGAGATCCATAGGTAAAAAAAAAAATGCTTGAGAAACTCTGAAATAAAATAATATGAATTTAATATAGACACTGTTTTTTTTTTCGTCTTACAGCTGTTAAATTATATATGCATCTACAAATGTAAATCTGTATAACTGCACACATACACACACATTTCTCTTTGAAGGCACTTGGAGACCAGTTAGTAACTTCAAAAGACAAAAGCAAAGAGAGTATAAATGATGTCCTCCATGCAGAGAATGTGAGGTCTGGCCGTGATAAATACAAGACGCTGAAGCAAATCCGGTCTGGAAACACCAAAAAACGAGTTGATGAGTTTGAGGCATTGTAAGTGTTATTGTTGTTGTTGTTGTTGCTGCTATTGCTATTGGTTTTTGTTGTTGCTGGCTGTTTTTGTTGTTTTGGTGTTCTTTTTGTTGTTCACTCATTAATACTGTTTAGCCACCCCATCACACACACACACACACACACTTGTTCTGGTTGGGCATTTCTATTACATGTACGTAGTTGATCAAACAAGACCAGATCTGAGCCATTTGTCCTCATGTAATGCATACAAACAGATTTCATTTGCCTTTTCCACTCCTCCAACACTTAAACGGATCACTCTCAAGGGCTTCCTGCATTTGCACATTGAGAACTATTCTTTTTTATACACCCAGGGTTACTAGGTAGATTTCAAGTGGACAAATTTTTAGGCCTATTTGGCACCACCTGTTGGAGGCCCACCTGTATGGTGGACTACACAGCAAGCTCTAACACTGCTGTTACCTTTTCTTCTCACACTATTCTGTCTCTGGGCGTCTCATTTCTGGTGTAATCTATAAAAATTAACACAGATTCTGGGACCTCACTACCTGAGAAGACAAAACCCTTTTGATGGTGACTTGAGGGTTGCTGTACAGAAGTCAAAATAGAATGCTGTCTCAGATAAGGTATTCCCTTTTCTATGTTGTAGGTTTATGTTCCATTAACCCCTTAAAAAGGGGTGGGAGGGTGGGAAAAGATCAAGCTCCTTTCCAAGTTATAAACACAAAGGGTTGGTTTCCCAGATCCTGTGACTTGTATTGGTATATTCTCCCGCTCTCCTGGATGGGAGATCAGTCTGTGACAGGATTCCTCATTTTTACCAGCTGAGTTGATTGGAGCAACATGAAATGAAGTATTTTGCTGAAGAACACAATGCATTGTCCAGTCCAGGAATTGAAACCACAATCTTAAGATCATGAGGTGTATAGAAGGAGACTATTTCAGTGACTCTATCCTACAGTTTTCTTAGTAAAGACAAGACAGAGGTTTACAAACATTGTGCCACTGTGACACTTTACTGTCACCAATAACCATTAGGTGGGTCAAGAAATAGTCAAATTAAAATTTAAAGAATGTTTGGTTGATAGCTTTACATTATTGTGATACAATAGGTAATTGTCTATTTTCTTAATTTTGTTAATTACCTCTAGCTATTGAAACATGAATAACATTGAGAAAAATTTTAATTTTAAAAATGTCGCCAATGGGAAAAATTTAGAAAGCTCTGTAAACAGATTATGAAGCGAGTGAGATATGAGTGTTGGCAAGTTAAATGCTCTTGTAGGTCTACGAATGTAGGCTTGGAACGATATTGTCGCTTAGCAATATTTCCTTTTAAATAAATAACTATTTGCTCACAGAGACAGTGACAAGTGACTGAGACCTTTGGCATTATACCGTGCTTGAGAAGACATGTCAAGCCAAGTGAGATCGTAGTCATGGCCAATGCCGGAGTTTTGTAACTGGCTCGTAAAAAGCACCCACTACACTCTTGGAGTGGTTGGTGTTAGGAAAGGCATCCATCTGTAGAAACTAAGCCAAATCAGATTGGAACCTGGTGCAGCTTGGTAGTTTTCAGTCAGACTGTCCAACCCATGCCAGCATGGAAAATGGACGTTAAATGATGGTGATGCTTATCATTAAAGGTACCACAATAATACATTGAATGCGCTTAAAAGATTCTTTGTGTGTGTGCGTATATATATATATATATTTGATTAATGGAAGATACAAAAATGTTTATTAATCACTACAATTGTTTCGACCCATCTAACATCATTCCGTCACGGGTGGGATATTTAACAACTGGTTTAGGAGTATCTGTCACTGTAGATGTGTCTCTTCAGGTGATTACAAGATGTATCTCGTTAAAAAATATATATAAATAAGGTAATGATCACAAATGTTTTTAAAAAAAAGAAGTCTTGATATTTTGGATGTTACTCTTTCATCAGAAAAATAAAAGTATGAGAAAGGAGGTTTTCTTATATTCTTAGTTTAAATCTTGCAAAGTTTCACTTCGGCATTCAACTTACAGCCAAAGTCTGTAACATAGTCTCCAGGAAACTTCTTAGACTTGATAGAATCAGACACCTACACCACTTTCACACATTTTTAGCATGACAAATCACTTCTAACTCTTTGCCTGTCCAAAGTATTTTCATAAGTTTGTCCAGAATGTCCATGCTTGTTTTTAGACTTCTAGTTGTTCCTCATTTCATATGTTCTGAGTAACATAAAACTTTCCTTTCATAAATTCCAAGTTGACCTGATGGTTGGGAAAAAAAAAAATGAAAAAAAATTGGAAATGTGTATCATATCAAATGTATGGACACCAGGGGAAACGTCCTGTGTATCACATGGGATACACAGAACAGGCAAAGGGTTAAAAGTAATTTTTTTAAAAAATAATTTTTGGTTTATTTTATTTTCAGTGAATTCAATGTTTTTTTTTATTTTTTTGTTTTCTTTAGAAATTAACCTCACTGCGCCCTGGCACTATGTGACAGCCGATTCCTGACTTAATTACCAGCTTCTTAAATTGTAGCTTTCACATAAAATGCTTTTGTCACAGCACAAATTCTTTTGGATAGGGGCATTTGGTTGTTTTTTTTTTTCGTTCCCATAGTGGCTTCATTGATACTTTATAATTACAAACCTATTAATTATTATAAATAGTATTGAATTAAAAAAAAAAAATAAAATTTAATTTTTACGTATTTTCTGGTTTAATCTTTTTTGATATAACTGCATTAAGACAGATTCTATTTTGAAATTATTTAAATTCCGTTCCTCTCCTCTGACTACACACACACACACACGTACTATACATATGCTCTCCAAGGGTCCATATTTTAGTTATCCTGGCTGCTAAATATTGCTTATTTATCTTTTCTCCTCTTGGAGATATTTGCATGCTTCTAGCTCAATAATTGTGCCTTTGTTTACATTTTTAATGCATGCTTATGAGTCCATTACAGTCCATTCTGCACTTGCACCAGATGGTTTCCGAACCGTACACACACACACACACACGTGTGTGTGTCTTTGAATGTCAATGTTATGTTTTCTTATGCAGTAAATTTTTCCTGGCTTGTGATGAAATAATGCTTGGTTTTCTTGTATTGTTCTTTAACCATTTCTTTGTTGCATTTCCAACCTAAAACTCCGCTGTGTCTCTTGTTTCAGTGATAGTCTAAATTTATTGTGAATTTTAACTTTTTTCATGAAACTGTTATGACTTTTGTTTATTGACAAATGTGGTTTTCAGAACATGACAAATGGTTCTCAAATTTGTTAATTAATTTTGTCTCAAAACCAATCTTAATTCCAGGTAAATACAGGTAAATTTAGTTAAATGTTAAAATAATCAAAATTTTGTTTAACTATCACCACAGAAAATAGTTATTAACATATAGTTAGTTGGTTCAGTGTTAAAATTGTAATATAGAAGAAATATGCATGTTATTGAATTATCAATTGTAATTAGATGCACATAAAACGGGTGCACAATAAATGTGAAATAGGGACAAAATACTGGGATTTGTGTTAGAAAGAAACTATGAAATGAAATGAAATTCACGCGCGCGAGTGAATTGCTCTTAATTAAACTCTGTCACTCATTTTACAGATAAATTAAAATTGTATGTAGATAAATTTGGGAAATATATTTATAAAACCCAATTTTATGTACACAAATTTAACACCATTCCTGTTATTGAAACCTGTGAAGTGTCCCACTCTATGTAATGCAAATTTGAAGAATGCACTACAGAATGTCATTTCAGTTGACTGCTGGCGACTGGGAGCTTTCCATTTCTGGTGTTGGCACATTTTTTTTTTCTTTTCTTTCTTTGCAACCATCATACTACCTATTTATGTTTTGGAGAATGGTTGACTTCAGAGGTCGCTCTTTCTCTCTCTCTCTCTCTCTCTCTGTGATTGTGCTCTCTCCCCTACATGAATAGCCTATCTTCAACTGTGTTATTACATCTGCTTGGAACTACAGTTTGGTCACATTACTTTTGAGCCCCTCAAAATTGATTTAGGAAAAAAAAAATGCATTGATAATGCTTTTATTTACTATACACCAAATTAGGTATCACTACTACTTATTACCTGGTGTACCAACTGAGTCATAACTAATTCAGTTCTATCAATTAACACCATTCATGTTGTGTAACTATTGTCATCAAGTTTCATAAATGGTGTTTAGAAAAGTCTCTTCTTACCTCTGTATGCAGTTATTATTAAAGTTCATTTCTACTTTCAATGTTCTGCAATGATTGCAAATAGAAAAGAGCTCCTACTGCACATAAAAAAAAAGAATCTTTATGTACTGATGTAATGCTAATGGCTTTGAAGTAGAAGTATGGCTATCGTTTATCATATGGATTTGGTTCCTAAAAAAAAAAAGACAAATAAGTCCTCTTCTTGCACTTTGTAAATAGAATGAATGATAGTTTCATTAACACTGAACTCACAGGCCACAGTAGCAAAGATTCTCTCATTGCAGCACAGTTACATAAACACATGCAATTGTCAGGGAATTCTGGGTGTCTGAGCATTGCAGAGTGCCACTTGGGTGCATCTTTTGTGGTCCAGGCAGAATATGTGACTAATTGCCAATCTTTGTCATCACAGACCAAATCATGGTTCACACTTGAGTGTATTGTAATCCTTGATTCTTGTTGAATGAAGTTGAATGTAGAAGCATAATTTCAAAAAATATGTTCAGGTCATACTTGAAAACTTGTGATTGTCAAATGGTTCATTTACCCTCCAGCAGTTTGTAATTCTGGGCAGTTTCTTAATGTCCATTATCTTGCTTATAACAGAATGTTTGAATTTCCTCAAAGCAGAGATGAAGCCCGTAAGCTTGTCTTTACTTTTTTTGTATAATGGTTTGTCTCTGCAGTAAATGTCTGGAATATTCTGAGTTGGAGAAAAATTAAACAAAACAAAAAAGAAGTTGGTTGCTTTTGAATCATTGGAGGGGCTGATTAAGTCCATTCTCTTCTGAAAAATGTTTGAAACGATGTTATCCTTGCCTCCAGTCTCTTTCCATCACTTTTGCCTGTCATTATCAGACATGAAATTGTCTAATTTTTCATCAAGCATGTGCTTATGTTAGTTGCATTTTTTAATTGATTTTTGCCGCTTCTTTAGAAAATCCTTTAAATTACGAATCATTAATAATGAATGCAAAACTGATATCCATTTTTTTTTCAAACAGTTAACAAAACAATGGTTATAAGATGGGGGGGGGGGGGGTACTCTCAAAATTCAGAGAAAACATATGTAGCATTAAAATATCTTGGGCACTGTAAGTTGGTTCTAAATGAACCTGGTTCTTGGAATGCACTGAAATAGAATGTTAATCCATTATACTACTGAATAGATGTGCATATTGTATATGCAAGTGTGCATTGTCCATCTTTCCCCCCATCTTTTTGGATGTAACTATCATCAACTCTTTGCTGCAGTCACAGTGCTGCATCTATTTTACTTTTCTACACTCTTGCTTTCTGTTTTTCTCTTGTTCTCTAGGTATTTCTCTTCAGCATGATAAGTTTCAGTAGACTTAATGTAGAGATGCTGTTGTTTATGCTGGTATACTTATCAGCTACTGAAACTAACTTTTATTTAAGCAGATATGTTGTCTTCCTTTTATGCTTCAATTTGCTACAAATGAAGATTCCTTCACTAATGCCACAGAAAAATGAACATGTAGGATTCACTTCAATTAAATTGATTCCATCATGGCAGCAGGCTATCCAGTCCCTTGCAAAGAGAAGGATCTCTTCAGTGCTATTAAAACTGAAATGGTTTAATGTTTCTGTGGATTTTCAACAGGAATTCATTTTGCATGACAGATAACAAAGGAAGTAAAGTTTCCATGGCCTTTGATGAAGATGGTTATCCAGTGAATATTTCTGGAAACCTTTCGTTGGGGGATCTGGTGCTGGAAAGTTTTAGGTCGAATACAACAAAAGTAACTTCAATGAAGTGATCAATTCCAGCAAAGGCAAAGGTTTTCTGGGAATGTTTACTCTTTTACATTCAACAATTTGCTGTCCATCTGGAAAGTGACTAACAGGTCTACTTTAACCAAACGTCTACTACATAAAAAATCCAAAAGACACTGCTTACATCCCTTCTCGAAGCCATACTAGTGTGGTTCCTTCACAAAAATATTTATGTATCATTAGGTTCTGCCTTACTACACTTGGAACAAGTTAGAAGGGGAACAATGCAGTGTTCCTATTGCAGGCCAACTTGACATCAGTTTCACTAGCGCTATTGGAATAAGAGAGTATATGCTGTCAATGAGTCAACATGGTTACCTCTTTCTGTGCGAAGTTCATTTGAAGATCTTTCAAGAGTAACCAATGGCAAAGTTCGCAGCATCCGCAGACATATTTTATACTTGGATTACTGGGTGCGCTGCCCCTGAGATGCAATAGTCAGATGCTCCTGTGTGACCCAGCCAATCTATTTGTGCTTCAACTTAAATATTGCGATGACCTTGTTGAAGCTTAAGCTCAACAGCTGTACCCTGGTATGGAAATATAGGACACAGATGAAATCTACAATGCAGCGTTCCCTGATAAGCTCAACATAAATGACTAAGAATTTCAAAAATACATCTGTCAACTTAGCTGAAGTCACTGATCTAACTATAGAAATTTTGAAAGCATCTTCATATATGTCGACGTATTAATAGCAGGATTTAATGACAATAAACCTCTAAACTCTTGAGGACTGTATGGTATGTTGTTTGACAAAGTTTGGCTGCAAGTAACTGGAATTTGCCTCTTGAGATTCATAGCTGACTTGAGGAAACATTCCTCTTTGCCACAGTTCATCAACATAAACAGTTATTGTAGTTTCTGTAGGAAGTGGTGCCACACTCCTTCCTGAGTTTTCATTCCTCTTTGATTTTGGTACCCCTTTGTGACATTCAATAATTTTTCCAGTTCTTGGATTCTTAGCAGAAATATGAAATGGTGTGGGTTAAATGTTTAACTACACAATGGTGCATATTAGTGCGCAGTTAGGGCAGGACAATCAAGGAGCTGTACAAGAATAGATCTCAAATGGGAGAAGCAGCAACTGCAGTGATGGTGTTGAATCTGAAAGCAACTAGAACCATTGGAATCTCTGCTTGGACCAAAGTTAAAATTTTCAAAATTATCTGTAGATGTAAGGCAATCTTTTTGGAGATTGGCTGTCTGGTTATGTTACTAAAAATTTACAAATTGGAATGGGCAGACGTCCTTTTAATAGTACTGGTGCCATGTACCCAGCTCCTGTGAGATCAGTGGTTTATAATAGCAGACAAATTGATATCAGTGTTCTTGAACCAGGCAACATTGTTAACAAACAAATAGCTGTGGGGGAAAAAGAAAAATGTTTAGGTTTACAACAGCATCAAGTGGCATTTGCGGCAGGAATTAAATATTTTTAAATTGATAAGCTGTACATCTAGAAGAAATAGTTCTGTCTTGTAGAATTTTTAATTTCATGGGAATTTTCAGATCGACCACCACACATTTCAGCTACTTCTCCTACCCATAATAATGGTGATGTGGAATCAGTTAAGCCAGTCAATTTGACAAAATCACATAAGATTAATGGTTTAGAAGCTTATGCCATGTCATAGAGGGCATTATTCTCACTGTGTGCACCAAAAGAGAGGATGTGATGATAAGCAGAAATTCATTATCTCAATATACGAGCCCTTTTGACTTAGAAAACGTCAATTTCTGGAACACTTCAGCTTTTACCATGCTAATAATTCCTATGGGCAAACATTGACACAGTTGCTGGATGACATCATGAGGAATACTGCTTTGGCAATGGTCAATTGTTCTACGAAGAATGTTTAAGATTTGGAAGTCTTTATAATCTCTTGTGCCTTATTTTTTGGTAAAACTAAAAATCTTGTGTTTTCTACAGGGCTGATGCAACAATGCTTAGAAATACTAAAGCTTTGTGGAGGTGGTACAGATCTAATGCCATATAAATTGGGGGTCATTGCAACCCTTTATTTCCACATATGTTTTAGTTCCAATATTTAGATGTGTAGGGTTTCCCTCTGAACCCTTAGAAATTGTTTCTGTGGGTGGTTTACCTCTTGACACCCCAGTTTCTGAGTTTAAAAAAATAAGAAATTTTCAGAATTAAAACATTTTGATTTTTAAAAAAATAATCTTAAGAATTAAAGCATTTTAAGAGTATTAAAAAAAAAATTATTTTCAGTTATAGTTTCAAATAAAATAAAAACTGTTTTTCACATTTACTTAATGTGTTCTTAATTAAAATATGCTTGAATTAGATGTGTTGTTTTACACTAATTCTGAAATATAATGAGCATGTATTTAGAAGAGCAATCCTGGACTGCTACACTGTTGGATCGTGGTTTCAATTCTTATCTGAAAGATAAAGAAATCCAGCAGGGTTCTAATAAATGAAATCTACCTTCATTAACTGTTTTGTTGCCATATTTTTGTTGAAATACCTTGCTATTGTTTCAATAAATTTTTGAAATAATGAATTTAATAAAATAGTCTTGGCATTTGGGACATAAATTAGCATTTGGTTTTGATGGTAGGTTTTAATTTAGATTCCTTCAAAACAGGAGGTTTGTATCATGGAACCAGCAGTCATCTTAATCAGGTTGGTATCAAGAGTAAACGCTTTGTTACCATATTGCTGATGAAATAAACTGCTTTTGTTTCAAGGGACTTTGAAAATAATAAATTTAGCAAAATATCTTTAAGGTGATGTTTAGAACATAAATTAACATGAAACTTTAATGGAAAATTTTTTAAAACCAATTTAAAACAGGAAGTTTGTATCCTAGAACCAGGAGTGGTCTCAGGCAGGTTGGTATCAAAAGGGGTTAAGAATAATACCAGCTCATTTATAGCCATTTTCTAAGACAAAGCAACATTCAGATATTCTGCTATTAATTAAATGTATTTAGTTTCGTAATTAATGAAATCTAATTAGATGGGAATTATATTGAAAGCAATTAACTTTGTTTATATTTGTGTAGTCCCCACTGTAAAGTGGTTGCTGATAGGAAGGGCATCCAACCATAAAATCCATGCCAAGGTACAAGCAGTTTTTGGACACCTCCAAATCTGGTCAAACTGTCCAACCTATTCCAGCATGGAATGTGAATGTTAAATGATGATAAAGGCCTGATTTTGTCAAAGATAGGGATATGAATTTTGAAATGGAGTGTTTCATTGTTTAGGTTAAAATAAGTTCTGGGCCAACTGACCAGTGTAGTCCAGCCATTAACATTAAGGTTGTGATAGCTAAATAATCACCTCGTCCTTTGTTGTCTGATCAGGGGACAAAATCCCCTAATGATGTAGGGTTCTGACCTTTTATTTTTGCTTTTCCTATTCCTGAGATTAGACAAAACTCCTTGTGACATTCCAGCCATGACCATCCTATTATCTCTCTCTTGATTTATCTAAGGAAATTTGTCCTTCATTTTTCAGTAACGAGATCAAAGTGTCTTTAGATTCAGAGTTTAAATTATAGTTTATGTGAAGGCACATGGCCGAGTAGTTTATGAGTGTTCATGGTCATCATAAAGGTTGTGGGTTCTATTCCTGATCTGGCAGCATTTGTGTCCCTGAGCTCAACCTTTCATTTCACACTGTGCCAGTCTGCTCAGCTGTAAATCAATACCATCCTAGTACTGATACAGCTCCCTCTCTCCCTCTTCTCCCCCCCCCCCCATCTCATCCTGGATGTTCTGCTGGGGTCACTATTAGGAGAGAAGACCAAAAGGATGCCTGCTCGCAACTGTTGAGCCATGCCCTTGATGTCATCCCGGGTCAAGGATGGGTGGGCTGAGAGGTCATCTGTATCTGCTCATAACTACATACACCTAAAACAGATATAGCAGGGAACAATCTATGAAGTGATGGCCATGGTTGGCAACAATGACTGAGCATCTCCCACTTTGCCCCAATGCAATTTTCCTCTGCCTAATTGTTCTCTTGAGACAAGCTGAGGCTCTGCTAGTTGATCTTTGAAGACCCTTGTCCAAAGTGCTGTGCAGTAGGTTTGAACCTCGATGCATGTCATTACTCAAGGCAATCCACATGTGTTTACACATGAGAATGTGCATACTTTATGCCAGTGTTTCCACTGCTATCCCATTTTTCTCACTGTTACTCAGTCAACCCTTTCATACATAAACTGGCTGTGTTCTGCCCATTTTATGTTCAAACCAGCCGGATCTGGCCTCTCACACCTACCCTACAATGTTACTCTAGAAATAAAGTCACATCATTGAAATCTCAAAGCTACAATGCAATGTATGATTAATTCAAAACTTAATAAATAGGCATTTCACAGTAATCTGAATGCAAAATGCTTAATGAACTAAAGAAATCCTGTACATGACTATATGGCCTGCTAGAAATAGTAGCTAAATCTCCCTCAAGTCAGATCCTACTGTTTAACACTTCAGTATTTAAACTGGCCATATCCAGCCCAAATATTCTACTTGTTTTATGTTCAAGCCATCCACATCTGACCTCTCACACCTACCCTACAATGTCATTCTAATAATAAACTATCACACCATTGGAATCAAGAACCTCCAAGATAATCTGTGGTTAATCCAAATCAATGGGAAAGGGTGTAATTTTTTGTTTTGCAATTGGATAATGTACTATGCATTCACTGCACATAGAAACAAGATAGGATGGTCATGTCTAGAGTGTCTTTAGTGTTAGGTCTTCTTGGTGAGGTTTGATCTGAGATCTAAATAGCAACTCTTAGTAGAATCCAACACCATTTGTTTGTTAGTGGAACTTTACCGTTTCCATTGAATCAGTGGAGCTGTCATGTTTTTGGTCTTTTCTCCAGTGCCTGCTTTCTCGTTCATTTGCTATAAGAGCTTAGAATGCTCTTCCATCGAGTTTTTATCTACCATTTTGGTGCACTCGGTGCATAATAAGGCTGACACTTCCTTGATGTTTTTATGACTTGCACCTCGTTAACACCTGCATTCTATCACCCCCTCCCCCTGCACCTCCATATCATGACCTGCACTCTGTTAGTGTTCATTAGTTTCTTTTAACAAACATCTTTTTTTTTTTTTTTTTACCTGTCTGCTTGGACCAATTATTTTGTAGATGACCAACCTATTACTGGTTTTATAGGCAACCGGCCAACTCCTTCAATGAAGTGATGTAGGATATGGAGAATTTTGGGGTTTTTTCTCTCTCTTTTTTGTTCAAAGTTATATACATAGCTTATTTCAGTCATTTGACTGTGGCCATGCTGGGGCCTTGAAAGGCTTTAGTCGAACACATTGACTCCGGGAGTGTTTGTTTCTTTTGTAGGCCTAGTACTTATTCTATCACTAAGTTACAGGGATGTAAACACACCAACACCAGTTGTCAAGCAGTGGTGGGGGACAAACACACAAAAACACATGGGAGTGGATTTGGTCGGCCCGAGGCTATAGTAGAAGACACTTGCCAAGGGTGCCACACAATGGGACTGAACCTGGAACCATGTGGTTGGTAAGCAAGCTACTTACCACACAGCCACTGGGTTTCTTATCTTGAACGTTTTTTATTGTCTGTTTTAACCGATCAACACTTGAACCAGCCATATCTGGGCTAAATATTCTACTGGTTTTGTGAACTCTATTTAGCTCTGGTAAGTTGGTGAAATTAGTCATATGATGATGATGATAACAGTGATCGTGTGTGTCTTTGTATTTTGTATATGGCAGATGTCTACCAGTGCACTCATGAAAGCTCCTATGCTACTTGTTACTGGTTATTCCCAACATGCTGCGTTAACTGCATGAGATTAGTATGTAAGCAGTTCTCCATGTAGCACAAGATAAACATATTAATGACGAGAATACTACACGGATGGAGATTTTATGTTTTTATTAATGCATTGTTACATATGTTTCAGCATTACATATATTTTTATGGGACTAAATCATAAGATATTATTAAAATACAAAAAAAAAATTCATCCGTGAAGTATTTTTTGTTATATAATCTAGACTTCAAAAAGAAGAATAGAGAATTAGACATCTTCAAATCTTGTTTGTTTATTACAGTAGTGTTCTCGTTAAATTCACTATCATCCAGTGTTTTAAATTAGATTCCAATCCAGCCAATGTTTCTATTGCAGAAACACACAGTAGTCTCTGTGGAGACACATTACCTGGAAATGAATTATTTGAGGCTTCAGGAGTCTGGCCTTCAAATTTCTGGTCATTTCTGTCTACAGATTCTTCAATCAGTAGAATGGCTTTAGAAACAGAGATTACTTAATAAACAATTTATTATAATTAACTTGTTAGCACCCACTTTCCCTTTTCTACCTCTTCCTCCTCCCTCTCTGTCCCATTCTTATCCTCCTCCTATTTGCTTTCTGTTCTCTTCTTTCTCTCACTCCCCCCTCTTACCTCCTTCTCCCCTCTTACCTCCTTCCCCCCTTGTCCTTTGTTCAGTACCTCTTACTGACACTCCTGGCCATTACTCTCTATCTTCATTTCTTCCTTCACCCCCTTCTCTCTTTCTCTCTCTCTCTCTCTCTCTCTCACACACCCCATCACCCCATCACCCCGTCCTATCGGTCACATTC